>NC_091767.1:48714962-49018994 GCF_029378745.1 Bos indicus | reverse complement strand
CTGTATTTTTTCATTCCCATAAGTTTTTGTTCATGCATGGCCACACCTCCCACAATGGGGCTCCCACCACAGGCCACCTGGACTTTCTCTGCAGTCCCAGGAGCATCCTAAATTTAAAGCTTTCCATCTGTGCTCCCATCGTCCTTGATATCTTGATATACAATTGTAACAGCACATGCTCCTTGCTTTGTTATGTATCTCTCTCCACTTTGCTGACTTTCCTCAAAGACTATCTTATCCATTCTTACCTCCAGAAACCAGTATAGTAACTACTTCTGATTGAGTATTAAAGAATTAAGTTTGACTAAGATGACTTTAGAAATCACACAGAAAAATCAGTCTTTATGGGTTGTCCTCTTTTAGCTTCAAGTTTGTGGCTTAGCAGGTAGAAATAAACTTGCCAAATGCCATGAAAGAGGCAAACTATGGATTTTATATTTTTGCAGTCCTTTATAGCAGCTATGCTCATATAAAAATGTTTCTGGCAAGGTTAGAATTTTAATGTCCCATTAGATTCATTTAAAATAGTAATCAACCCATGTTGTATGAGACGTGCTAAGTTAGAACATGTTTATGAGCTTTCGCTACTTCTGCCCCACATGGCAATGCCACAATATCATGGAATGTATCTTTTACAACAGTCTTAATAGTGCTTCCCTTCTCTTCATTGCAGTGCTTACCTTTTCTTTGAGAAAAAAATTATAAAGTTTCACTTTTTTTCCAAATGAGGAAACAAAAGTATGGGGCAAAGACTGATTCTTCCTTATTTTGACTTTACCTAGACCTTTGGCTGCAGTCCATGGGGTCGCAAAGAGTCGGACACGACTGAGCGACTGAACTGAACTGAACTGAACTTGGGAAAACTCAAGCAAACCTTTTATCTGCAAATTACACAAACAAAAGTATAACCTTTCTTTCTCACTCATACTTCTAACCATTCTTCATGCTAGTTTAACACCTGTAGCTTTTAGAAAAATACCTCTCGTTTTACTCCCTTCCCCAAGACAAAAATGACCTACTTTAATAAAGTATCTCCAGCAAATCTTTCTAAGCCAATAAAAGAAAAAAAAAAAAACATTAAAAAGATGCAGAAAGAATTTGGAGAATTCAAAGGGAAAAAGGCATTTTTAGGAAATACAAGATTCCTAATCACCTGAAATGAAAATTCAGTGTTTGAAACTGGTCATGAGAAATATTAATATGTTGTGGAAGCAAAATAGGATATCATAGAAATTTCAAACAGGGTTTCCCCATTGCCAGTCTACTTTTAGTTTATTTTTATTATTTTAATTAACTTACCTTTATAGGTTTGATTTGGGGCATGTAAATTTTACATAAGATGAAAATATTAGCAGATTAATTAATGCTTTACTCTGTAATGCACAGTAGGGGTCAGTTCAGTAGTCACTTAAAATTCAAACACCCACTCAGCAACGTCTACCTATCATTTATTTAGTCAGGATAGAAACTTGTTATTAAAATTGATGCATTGAAAAAGAAAAGTGATCCAGAGAATAAAAAAAGCAAGATAAAATGAATCATCTTGTAAAAAAGAAAAGCAAAGATCATTTTAGTGTACTAAGACTTCAATAAGAAATAATAAAGAGGAAATAGTTGTAAAACAAGACCAGGTTTCAGAAACGAGAAAAACATAAACAACTACAGAAAATAATCTTGATGGGAAGTGATCTGCAGAGGAAAAAAAAAGAAAACTCTTTCCCTGAAGATAGGCCACTAGCATTAAAGAAGAAACAAGTACAAGATTCCAGCTAACTAAAGTAGCAGCACAGAGCACAGAGCACAGATCCAATTTCTTTCTCCAAGTTCCAATATTCAAGGTATGGAGGACAGCAGGAGAAAGAGGGAGTGAGAGAGAAACAGTTACTGCTACCAGGCAGGTGACATCTGTTTGGGAAACTGATATGTATACAAATGATATAATCCACGGGAAACTCTGACAGAGTTCCTTTGAGGGAATTTACTGGGGATCAGAGAAAGAAAGGGTCACGTTCATCTTGAGTCATCATAGAATGCTAAAGAGGAGCTAAGACACAAGCTGGACCCAGGAATGATAGGATTGGAGGCAGCCCAAGTTGGGGTGAGCATGTACTGAGACACAGAGATTTGGGGGTGGTAGATATGCCACTTTGTTTGGATATGGATAGAGTTTTCTGTATTTCTACAGAGGGAAGAAAAGTCAAAATAGATTAAGTTATGGTTGAATCATGATATATCAGATTGAACAGAAGAAAGATGAAGCTCTGGTTAAAATGAAAAACCTGTTGTGCCGTGTACAGCAAAATCATGTATATCAAATCAGTTATTACATTCAATATATCTGTTTTCATGATATATCATATGTTTATGCTTGGATGGAAGAGCCTTTGGTAGCGGAAGCTGTCAAATCTGAAAAAAAAATGCCATTTCTCCCACAAATGTCATATAAATTTAAATTGCTAAAGAATCTTGCCTTGATGGGAGCAGATTAAGCCTCCTCCTTTGTAATGCTCCATTTCAGGTTGGCAAACTGATCAAAGAAGCTGCTGGGAAAAGCAATCTGAAAAGGGTGTCCCTGGAACTCGGGGGAAAGAGTCCTTGCATTGTGTTTGCTGATGCCGACTGTGAGTAAAAGCCACTCTGCTCACTTCTCACACTTCCTCCTTTTTGGCCGGGTAGTACCATATGGTAAAGGGTTTCCTTCTAATGTCAAAGTGTAAGGCATTAACCAGAGTTCAAATACACTCTTAAAAATCTGTTAAACTGTCCTAAAGTTACAAAGCCTAGATAAGTCCAACGCAGACACAATTTCTTCCTAATTTGGAATAGTTTGCTGTTTTCTCCGGCTTCCTCATAGCTCAGTTGGTGTTTTCTCAGTTGAACTCTCAAGAAACTGTTATGCATTTAGAAGCCATAAAATACATTCTTAATTTCATACCTTAAATATTAGCATCACCTTAAGTGTGGTAAGATACCCTCAGACATGTTGCACTAAGACCAGCTGGAGAAACAGCAAGTTGTGCATTTGTCATCTCCCTTCTGTCGGGATCACACGTTCACTGAATGAAATGGCCAGAGGAAAGGACACCAACTACTTAAATAATTTCTTTCATTTTTTTTTCTAGCAGGTGTAATTGAATTTACATATATTAAATATTTAATTATGATGGGACTCCATTATATCCTAAGTTCATCCTGATTATATTATCAAGTAAAATGCCACAATTATTTCCTAATTGGGGAGTTAGCAGAAAACAAACATTCCTCTGTATCTTTAAGAGCTGCATTATTGGTTTGAGGCAGTCAACCATTTAGAGCCCACTACCTTATTATACATTCTACAGACATGACATGATTTCTCATTTTACCAAACCTTTCTGTAAAATGCTTTTGCTACAACTTAAGCATACGTGATTAGTTCACAAAATAAAGATGCTATGCTTAGTCGCTCAGTCATGTCCAACTCTTTGTAACCTCATGGACTGTAGCCCGCCAGACTCCTCTATCAGAGTTCTCCAGGCAAGAATACTGGAATGGGTTGCCATGCCCTCCTCCAGAGGATCTTCCCAACTCAGGTATCAAACCCAGGTCTCCTGCATTGCAGACAGACTCTTTACCATCTGAACAACCAGGGAAGCCCCAAATAAAGATAACAATAGCCAGTTGCTATAATGTTAAATCTCCTGCATTCATAAAATTAAAATGCAAAGAAAACTTTCTTCTGGTTGTTTAGGATCTACTAATGAAACAAACTATTTCCTCTTTTTAAGACCCTTGTAACCATTTCAAATAAACAGATAAGAATTTATAGGCATATGTGAAATAACATGGCACACTTTAGATAAATTTGGAAAAATTTTCATAGAATAGGGTTGTAAGGTGGTTGAGCAATTCTGAATATTAGTTGTTTGGGGTTTTGAGGGGGTTATGATTTTTCTTAGAAATACCACTTTTTCTATTGATCAGAGTATATAAGAATGTTTTTACATTCTTAACATAGTGGATATTTTATATTTTCTTTGTCATTAGTTAAAACCTTAGACCTGAAAGAAATATTCAGTCATTTAACTATAAATGTGACTTATAAAAGTGACTTGAAGTAAGATTTAATCATAGATTACTTTCCAAATTTTGGAATTATTCATATCAAAATTGTATTGATAACCATTATATTTCAGAATTTACTATTTTACTGTCATTTGAGTAGCAAATAAAGGATCAGAAAGGCTCAATTGTCACCTGACTGGTAAGAGGTAGAATATATTGAATCTACGTTTGACTACATGACTCATGACTTTTTTATACCACCATATCGCCTCTAAGAAAGATATATAAAAAATATATTAATTTTAGAAAATGCCTTTTCTTTAACATGAATGTCTTCTCTGCAGTGGACAATGCTGTTGAATTTGCACACCAAGGAGTATTCTATCACCAGGGCCAGTGTTGTATAGCTGCATCCCGTCTCTTTGTAGAAGAATCAATTTACGATGAGTTTGTTCGAAGGAGTGTTGAGCGGGCGAAAAAGTATGTTCTTGGAAATCCTCTGACCCCAGGAGTCAGTCAAGGCCCTCAGGTGAGTGTAAAATTGATGGAATAGCGTTCACAGGGCTTAAGAGTAAAGTATCTTCTTTAGGTCTGGTTTTAATTGAATATGATTATTTCCCATCCACATATATTCCTTGGTGATGATATTGATCAGTTTAGTGATTAAAAAAATAATGAATTGAACTCCCAATGGTAAAGAAAGTATCTTGATTTTGTGTTGCCCAGTTTTCACATCCAGAAACAGTTAAAGAGATGTTGGAAATTAAAGACGTGAGGAAAAGTAACAAATACTAAAGATTTCGTTTTCTCAGTCTGTACATCTCTGATGTCCTATATACAGTTCCTATCCACTTGGAAGTTCTTATACCATCCTATCGTTTATTTCGTCTTCAGCATCAATCCTTTTTTTCAGCTTCCATCCCACAGATATAGGCAGCCGGCATGACTAAATTATTTCCAAATTCTTTAGTCACTCTGACCTTCTAAAAATAGCATGAGTGTCCTAAAATGTCCTGAGTTCTGACTTTGTACCGAACTTCCCATTTTAGTTGTTAAAGCCCAGTTATTCCTGAGGGTCCCCATTTTCTTCTGTCGGCTTAGAACCACTGTCAGTGTCTCTCTTGTCCTAAGCCCAGCTTTCCCTCTCCCTTACACAGTTCTTTGTTCTTTGTCTGTTTTCAAGCTCCTGGACCTTAGGTGCTAAATTTACTCCTGCTCTTTGAGGTCTTGATCCAGAGCAGAATTTTTACATGATCTCATAGAGTTTACAGTGTAGAAAGCTAAGAGGCTGTCTTGTATTTTCCTCCTCATGCCAAGATATTCAACTAGGAAAATTTTAGGACTTAGGCAATACCAAATATTGAAACCTAAAAGCCCTAAAGTAACTGGTAAAAAGGATGTATACATTTTGTTAAGTCTAAGCCTGTTATGCTTTATATTTATCTTTGTGTTTAGTGAGTACATAAAAGTAGTTGCTAATTTTGATCATATTTGGTAACTTTTCATATGGATGCCAAGACATATAGTAAATTCAATTTTGACTTGGTCTCCTATTCTAAGAAAGGATGAGACTCTAAGGTTTTACCTGTGATTATTTCTTTCTCTAAATATATGTCTATGGAAAAGTAAAGCACATTTCCCATTTGAGACAAATATATCAAATAGACATAGATAAATAGATAGATAGATGATAGATATCGATGGATAGATAAATAGGTAGATAGAAACATATATATGCAAAGAGAAAAGGAAAGAAGAAGAGAGAATGAGGGAAGAGAAGATAACTTAATATTCAGTGTTGTTGGGCAATACTTCTCCCCATCGGGGGATCTGCAAGATTCAACCAGAGGCTCAAAAATTGAGCTAGGACACTTCATTATTCCTAAGAGAAGGAAGTTAAAATAGACTTGAGGTAAATTTCCATCCATAGGATTCTTAAGTGAGTGATCTAACTTAGTGATCTAACTGCTTAACATAATAATTTAATCTTTATAAGTGAAAAGATTTTGGTCACAGGTTGCATTGAATAAGCAGAAAAAGTAGATATGTTGGGACTTTGAGAAGGAAAAGACTAAAAAGTCCATGAGACGTCTTTACCTTTTAAAATACTCTCTATTGTTATAAGAAGGAGCTTGTGGGGACACTCATTTATAAGCTTTAATATGTGTTGTAACTTGTAAAATTATGTATATATATGGATATTATAACTTCTTTTTCAAGTGAAAATACTGATTATTTCCAAATCCTTAAGGAAATACACATTCTGGTCTTTGAAATTAAATTGGAAAAGGACTGTACCAAGGAAGAATTTGTTTTATATATATTTATATATATATACACACACATAGCGCTTAATCTAATTGATATAGGAGCTGGATTATGTGCATTGAGAACTTCATGAAGTCTTTTGCTGGGATTTAGAAGACACGGAAGATTGTAGGGTCAAAGAGAAAGATGAAGAACAACTTTTTAAATAATGAGTAGAGACAAGGTAAATTGGTGAGAGGCTTTCACCTTAACTCCTGGATCCCCAGTGTTTTCCCTTTAAAACTTAACTCCAGCCACATCTGAGACAAGGCAGTCTTCACCAGTGATTTGGAGTCCCCTCCTTGCCCCCACACCAAGTAGGAATTGAGGTAATAGGTAGGCCCAATCCCAGTGCATGGAGTAGAGGTATGTGCTCCTGATGTTCCCAGTTAGAATTCTGGAGTCATTCTTTTCCTTATAAAAATATCGTAAAACAAAGTGTTTAAGTTTTGTAGTCCTTAAAATATATTTAGATGTGGTCTGTTTAACAAAGCAGGTTGGCAACAATCAGGACAGGTCAGAAATTAGAACCAGACCTATTGACTGCCTTGGAGGGACCTGAAGTGGGTGAGATAACTAGGCTGTGGTCAGCATGGACCTGGCCACAGAGGGCGGTCAGGAGAAGAATCTCATCCTAAGGTCTAAAGATCAGAAAGTCTTCCTGAAGTCGCAAAGCATCTGCTTTATAGCTACCATGTCTAATGAAACCCAGTATCAAAGTTTTCTTTTTTTTTCTTCTGTCTTTTAATTTCAGTTAGGATTACAGTTTCCAGGTAAGACTGGTTGATGATTAACAGGCATTTCTTTCCATGTAAGTAAATGACAGTTGTATGAAAAATTATGGGCTTCCCAGGTGGCTCAAGGCAAAGAATCTGCCTGCCAGTGCAGGAGACACAAGAGATGCATGTTCAATCCCTGGGTCAGGAAGATCCCCTGGAGGAGGAAATGGCAACCCACTCCAGTATTCTTGCCTGGGAAAATCCCATGGACAGAGGAGCCTGTTGGGATATGTTCCGTGGGGTCACAAAGAGTAGGACGCAACTTAGTGTCTGGGCACACACACACGTGAAAAGGTATACACATGCTTGCAGCGCCAATATACTTCTCTTGTATAACTGTAAAACCAACGCTAAATACAAACATTTATCTTCAAGGTTTCTTTCCAGAAAAGTCATGAGAATTAAACATGCCCAACAATGAATCTGAGCCTCTGTCAGCTGTTTTGGTTGGAATATTTAACTTAATAACAATATCTGAGCATTTTGAAACCCTTATTTACAGGCTGGGCAAAGTATTATCTTTACAAGTTGCCACTTTTTTCTAACTTTTCATGTGATATTTTCCCAATAGATTGATAAAGAACAATATGAAAAAATACTTGACCTCATTGAAAGTGGGAAGAAGGAGGGGGCCAAGCTGGAATGTGGCGGAGGCCCTTGGGGGAATAAAGGCTACTTTATCCAACCCACAGTTTTCTCTGATGTTACTGATGATATGCGCATTGCCAAAGAGGAGGTAAATGGTTTCATTCTGTTCTGTTCTCTTTTTTGCCATATTTTGTCTGCATGGATATATACGAAGTGTTCCTTTAACATACTCAGTTCTTTGAACACCTTTCTCCATAAATGTTACTCTTCATTTCTAATACTGATAAATGATAATTTTTTATTAAGACTAAAAATAGTCAGGAATTCATTGGTCAGGCCAAGAATTTCCAGATGACCACAGATAAGGATGCTTAACAATTGCTAAATGCTTCCTTCACAAACTTAAATGGAAAATACAGTTCCACATTCACTGAAGCTTTTTTCTCCTTTGCAAATAATGTATTTGAAAATAATTGGGAAAGAATAAAATGATATGCAGGTTTTAAAAATTAAACTCCTTATTTTGAGATAATTATAGATCCAGTTGTCATTGTGAGAAATACTAATACAGAAAGATCCCGTGTACTCTTTACTTGGTTTCCTTCAGCATTTAAATGTTCTTTTGATGAATTTGTGGGGGAGAAAGTGGTCTCCCCGTCCTATTCCTCCACCATCTTAGGACCGCCCCTGTCGGTTTCCTTCAATAGGTAACATCTTATAAAACTATAATATAACAAAAAGTATGTTAACATTGATACAGTCAAGACATAGAACATTTCATCATCACATGAATTTCTCATGTTTCCCTTTCGTAGTCAGATCTACATCCTCCTAGGCCACCCCATCCTCAATCCTCAGCTTTCTCTTCACCACTAATGTCGTCTTTATTTCTATAATTTTGTCATTTCAAGAATGTTACATAAGTGAATTCATATGTCATGCAACCTTTTTGGATTGACTTTTTTTTCACCCATCATAATTCTCTGTAGATTTATCTAGGTTGTTGAATGTAAGAATAATTTGCTCCTATTTATAGGTGACTATTTCATAATGAGTGCACCATAGTTGTTTAACCATTCACTCATTGAAGAAGTTTGGGCTGTTTCCAGTTTGAGACTACTTTAAATAATGCTGTTATAAATATCAGTATACAGGCTTTTGTGTAAACGTAAGTTTTCACTTCTCTGGAGTAAATGCCCAGAAATATAATTCCTGGGTCATATGGTAGATACAACTTTTTAAGAAACTGGTAATCTTCCAGAATGGCTGAACAATTTCATATTCCCATTAGCAGTATATGAATGATCCCAATTTCTCTGCATCCTTGCTAACTATTTTGATGCTGTGACTATTTTTTATTTTAATCATTCTGATAGGTGTGATAGCTCATTGAGGTTTAAATTTGCATTTCCTTAGTGGCTGGTAGGGAGAAGGAAATGGCAACCCACTCCAGTATTCTTGCCTGGAGAATCCTGTGGACAGAGGAGCCTGCAGGGCTGCTGTCCATAGGGTCGCACAGAGTCAGACACAACTGAAGCAACTCAGCAGCATGCATGCATTGGAGAAGGAAATGGCAACCCACTCCAGTATTGTTGCCTGGAGAATCCCAGGGGAGCCTGGTGGGCTGCCTGCCATCTATGGAGTCCCACAGAGCTGGACACGACTAAAGGGACTTAGCAGCAGCAGCAGCAGCAGAAGCAGTTTCTGGTAATATTGAACATCTTTACCTGGGATTATTTGCCATCTGATATCTTCCTTGATAAAATGTCTGATTTATTTTGCCCATGTACTAATTGGAGTGTTTGCTTTTTACTGTTGAGTTTTGAGAGTTCCTTACACAGTCTAGACACTTAACTGTTTTTTAGCTCAGTGGTTTGTAAATATTTTCTCCCAGGCTGTAGCTTGTCTTTTCATTTTCTTATCAGGGTCCTTCTCAGACCAAAGTTTTTAATTTTAAGGAAATCCAATTTATTTATTTTTCTTTTTATGAATAGTATTTTTGGTGTCAACTCCTATGAGCTACACTTTATTTACTCCTAGATCCAAAAAAACATTTTCTGTGTAATTTTTTTTTATTGTTTCTAAAAGCTTTATAGTTTATGTTTTACACATAAATCTGTGATCCATTTTAGGTTAAATTTTTATACAAGGTGTGAGATTTAAGTAAAGGTTGTTTGTTTTTGTCTATATGTTCAATCGCTCCAGCATCATTTGTTGAAAAGGCAGTTTTTCTTTCACTTCATTATGTTTGCAACTGTCAGCATTTCAGTTATGTGTATTTGTGTGTATCAATTTCTGTGTTCTCTACCCTTCAATTGACCTATGTGTCTATTTCTCTACCTGTACTCCTTTTTAAAATGTAATTATTTTTACTGAAGTATAGTTGATTTATAATGTTGTGTTAGTTTCAGGTACACAGAAAAGTGGTTCAGTGATTCTTTTTCAGATCCTTTTCACTATAGATTATTACAAAATATTAAATATATTCTCTTGATTTTAGTAGCTGTATAATTAGTCTTGAAATCGGAAAGATTGCATTCTCTTTCTTCTTCTTTTTCAAAATTGTTTTAGCTAAGCTAATTCTTTTGCTCTTCCATATAAATTTTAGAATAACCTGTTCATAAGTATTTTAAAATCTTGCTGGAATTTTGAGAGGAGTTGTGTTAAACATATCAGTCTGTTTGGGGAGAATTAACATCTTTATTGTGTTAAAACTTCCCATTATTGATCATAGTAGGTCTCTCCATTTATGTATATCTTCTTTTATTTCTTTCATTAGCACTTTGTACTTTTCAGTGTACAAGTCCCATAAATGTTTTATTGAACTTATACCTAAGTTTTTTTGAGTAAATGGTTATTTCTGATTTCAATATGCACATGTTCATTGCTAGTATGTATTAATACAAGTGTACTTGATTTTTGTATATTTTATTGTATCCTGTAACATCACTGAACTTGGATATTTTAGAAGGTTTTTGGAGATTCCTTGGTAATTTATATGTAGACGATTATGTCATCTACAAATGGGAACAATTTTATTCATTTCTAATCTGTATGCCTTTTTATTTCTTTTTCTTGCCTTTTTCACTTGCTATAATTCCAGCACTGTGTTAATAAAATCAGTAAACATGGGTGTCTTTTTGCTCTCTATCTTAGGAGGAAAGCCTTCAGTCTTTACCATTGAATATGATATTACCTGTAAGATTTTCATAAATGCCTTTGATAAGGTTCAGAAATGCCTTTTTATTTTTAATTTGTTGAGGGGGAAAGGAGATTGGATTTTATCAAATGATTTTCCTGCATCGACTGAGATGATTATGTGGTATTTTTTCCCTCAATCTATAAATATGATATATACTGATTGAGTTTTGAATGCTGAATCAGCCTTGCATCTCTAGAATGAACCTCATTTGGTGATGGTATATAATTCTTTGTAGGTATTGGTGAACACAAATTGCTAACATTTTTTAGGAATATTTGCTGTAGCTTATAATGGTCTGTGGTTTGAGGGATTTTGGCTGTACTTTTTATTATTTTTATTGATAACAAAATAGCATCTAGTGATTGTTTACTATGTGCTAAGTGCCTTATAGTCAATATAAAACATAAGTATATTTACATGAAATATTGAATATAAATTCTCTTCAAGAAAATTAGTAATACCAATTTCATGCAAAGATGGGCTCAATAAAGGACAGAAATGATATGGACCTAACAGAAGCAGAAGATATTAAGAAGAGGTGGCAAGAATACACAGAAGAACTGTACAAAAAAGATCTTCACGACCCAGATAATCATGGAGGTGTGATCACTCACACTCACCTAGAGCCAGACATCCTGGAATGTGAAGTCAAGTGGGCCTTAGGAAGCATCACTACGAACAAAGCTAGTGGAGGTGATGGAATTCCAGTTGAGCTATTTCAAATCCTGAAAGATGATGCTGTGAAAGTGCTGCACTCAATATACCAGCAAATTTGGAAAACTCAGCAGTGGCCACACGACTGGAAAAGGTCAGTTTTCATTCCAATCCCAAAGAAAGGCAATACCAAAGAATGCTCAAACTACTGCACAATTGCACTCATCTCACACGCTAGTGGTAGGCTGCAGTCCATGGGGTCATGAAGAGTCAGACACAACTGAATGACTTCGATTTCACTTTTCACTTTCATGCTTTGGAGAAGGAAATGGCAACCCACTCCAGTGTTCTTGCCTGGAGAATCCCAGCGACGGGGGAGCCTGGTGGGCTGCCATCTCTGGGGTTGCACAGAGTCGGACATGACTGAAGTGACTTAGCAGCAGCAGCAGCACACACTAGTAAAGTAATGCTCAAAATTCTCCAAGCCAAGCTTCAGCAATACATGAACTGTGAACTTCCAGATGTTCAAGCTGGTTTTAGAAAAGGCAGAGGAACCAGAGACCAAATTGCCAACATCCGCTGGATCATGGAAAAAGCAAGAGAGTTCCAGAAAAACATCTATTTCTGCTTTATTGACTATGCCAAAGCCTTTGACTATGCAGATCACAATAAACCGTGGAAAGTTCTGAAAGAGATGGGAATACCAGACCACCTGACCTGCCTCTTGAGAAACCTGTATACAGGTCAGGAAGCAACAATTAGAACTGGACATGGAACAACAGTCTGGTTCCAAATAGGAAAAGGAGTACGTCAAGGCTGTATATTGTCAGCCTGCTTATTTAACTTATATGCAGAGTACATCATGAGAAACGCTGGGCTGGAAGAAGCACAAGCTGGAATCAAGATTGCCAGGAAAAATATCAATAACCTCAGATATGCAGATGACACCACTCTTATGGCAGAAAGTGAAGAGGAACTAAAGACCCTCTTGATGAAAGTGAAAGAGGAGAGTGAAAAAGTTGGCCTAACGAAAACTAAGATCATGGCATCTGGTCCCATCACTTCATGGGAAATAGATGAGAAACAGTGGAAACAGTGGCTGACTTTATTTTTCTGGGCTCCAAAATCACTGCAGATGGTGATTGCAGCCATGAAATTAAAAGACGCTTACTCCTTGGCAGGAAAGTTATGACCAACCTAGACAGCATATTAAAAAGCAGAGACATTACTTTGCCAACAAAGGCCCATCTAATCAAGGCTATGGTTTTTCCAGTGGTCATGTATGGATGTGAGAGTTGGACTATAAAGAAAGCTGAGCACTGAAGAATTGATGCTTTTGATCTGTGGTGTTGGAGAAGACTCTTGAGAGTCCCTTAGACTGCAAGGAGATCCAACTAGTCCATCCTAAAGGAGATTAGTCCTGGGTGTTCTTTGGAAGAACTGATGTTGAAGCTGAAACTTCAAAACTTTGGCCATCTGATGCAAAGAGCTGACTCATTTGAAACGACCCTGATGCTGGGAAAGATTGAGGGCAGGAGGAGAAGCGGGCAACAGAGGATGAGATGGTTGGAGGGCATCACTGACTCAATGGACATGAGTTTGGGTAAACTCCAGGAGTTGGTGATGGACAGGGAGGCCTGGTGTGCTGCGGATCATGGGGTCGCAAAGAGTCAGACATGACTGAGAGACTGAACTGAATTAAACTGAATATAATGAATATAAATATTTTATTTACATATTATTTAGACATATTTATAAGCATTATATACAAATACTTAGTTGTAATCTATTACTTTGACTTATTTCATTCATTTCTTTTTGTATAGATATTTGGACCTGTGCAACAAATCATGAAGTTTAAGTCTTTAGATGATGTAATCAAGAGAGCAAACAATACTTTCTATGGGTTATCTGCAGGAATTTTTACCAATGATATTGATAAAGCCATCACAGTCTCCTCTGCTTTGCAGTCTGGAACCGTGTGGTAAGTCATACCTATGTAATGTCACCTTTTCCATGTTAACCACATTAGCAGGCTACTTTGAGCTTTCTCTGACTCACACTGAATCCCCTGCCTAGCCCCTAGTCTCTGGACTGCTTTGTTAGTTATTTTTGTTCCATCAAATTGTACTTTGTCGACTCAGTCCCAGTAACAGCCCAAGATTATTTTTCTTGCTGATAATGTCACACCCAAATCCATGAAAAGTATTTATCCTTGAGATGTTGAAAAGTTTGGGAGGCAGCCAAAAATCCTTGTCCTTTTCAATAGCTCTAGAATCTTTTTTTCTGAAGCAATGAGACAGTCAGTATTTCATTACTGTGTATTCTGCATAAGCCCCATACTGTAGTCCTCACATTTATTATCTCATTTTACCTTACTGCAACTGTTAATTGGTATTGTAAATTTATTGACAAAAAAACAGTAGTTTAGTGGGTTTATGTAATTGATCAAGATCACACAATAAATGACCACTGAGGTTCAGACTATTTCAGACTCTACAGCAGTGATTCTCAAGACTGGCTGTGCATTAGAATTGTCTGGGGAGCTTTAAAAATATCTACACTGATGTCGATGGAGGTGGGTATGCATCAAATCCACCAATTATATCAGTGATTGTGGCTGAATCTGGATGTAGTTTTTAATTTTTTAAAATTCTAATTATTCATGTTTTTATATTTGTTCATATAGACATTTTGAAACTTTTTAAAAATATGGCAAAGGATAAAACAAATTATATAATGAAATTCAACTCCTGCCACAGCCTCTGTTTAGGCAATTTTTTCAATTAATTAATGAAAAAAGTGAACTAAGTAATATGAGATATATTACAATTACAAAAGAAAATTGATTCTAGCCTAAGGAGACAACCCACAAGAGTACCACAAAGCTTATTGAATATAGGCAGTAAAGAACACTCATCCAACAAACTCTAAATCTCTCACAAATGGTATCCATCCACTTACGGTATGTTGGTATTCTATCTTTTATAATTCAAGCTATAACTTCTCAGGGACGTGGTGCACTGCCAACATGGCTATCCACACATAGCATGGGATCATTGCTTTTATTTGTAGTCAGTATATATACATATACTTACACTCCTGCATTCTAATTTATAGTGTTATTTTTTTTAAGTGACTATGTAACATTAAAATTAATAGAGTTGTTAAAGAACTCTCTGAATTTCAAAAGTTCCAAATTTAGGAGTTCTAAATAGGTTAAGTGTGACCTATAATGTACTTCTTTCCTTTTCAGGGTGAACTGCTATAGTGTGGTATCTGCCCAGTGCCCCTTTGGTGGATTCAAGATGTCTGGAAATGGTCGAGAACTGTAAGAATAACTTTCATTAAGATAAATATTTATCTTGATAAAAATGGTTATCACTCTGAAGGAATTATGATAATCCTTGAAAGTGAGTTAGTCACTCAATTGTGTCCCATTCTTTGTAACCCCATAGACTATAGCCTGCCAGGTTCCTCTGTCCATGGAATTCTTCAGGCAAGAATGCTAGAGTGGGTTGCTATTTCCTTCTGCAGGGGCTCTTCCCAAAACAGGGATTGAACCTCACGTCTCCTACATTGAGGGCAGATTCTTTACCATCTGAGCCACCAGGGAAGTTACTATTCAAATTAAAACCTGCTTCTGTGCTTTCCTGGAGATTTATATTGTCAAATAGTTTTTAAATGCTGGATTTACTCTCAAAAGTGCAAAAATGTGATGGCAGAGGGAAATATTATTTATTAAACTTTTTGTAAGGGATCATACTAAGCACTTTACATTGGTTCTTGAAATATCGCCTACTTTTTGTTTGCTGGATACATGAATGTAATTTGGGAAACATTTCCAGAAAGGAGGTGGGAACTACCAACTGGTGATTGTAAAAAGTGTGCAAATATAAGAATGCTTTAGCTATTTGAATATATCTCTTAAATGAACAAATTAGGTGTCTTTATCTCAAAATACTTTTCAGTGTAGGAGGAATGATTCTCATTGTTAATATTTTTAGAGATGTGACTAAAAATTTAAATAACCTGAATGAGTTGTTTTTGGTTCTAAAATTTAAACTGAAAGGAAGATTTATTCAAGGAAAACATATTTTACAATCATGACTACATTGAGGATATATATATTATATAAATGATTTCATGAGCCTTCAGTTTCTTTTCAAACTGGGACATACTTTTTAAAATATACACATACATATTTATGCATAGCAAGTAGTGGTTATGTTTGATCAATTTTGCTCAAGCAATTTTAATCATTTTATTTCTTAAAATTTTCTTGCATTTATCAATAAATTTAAAAAATCATAAAGAAAAGTCACATCATATTCAAACCTTATGAAATCAAACAGTGAAACTGCTCATTTTGTAAATGGCAAGTAAAAATTAGCCTCTGTCTGAGAGTATTAAATAGCTAGGTACTTGTCATTTAAATAAAACAATATCACAATGAAACAACTGTCTTTGGGGAGCCAGTGAAAGGGGGCCATGTTAAAATGATCCATCCTCTTTCTCAATATACTTTTATTAAGTAGTTAGTCTATATATGAGGTCCTTGGAGCCCTACAAACACAATACCATGTCCCATCTTCCATATAATTGTAGTGACATGAGGAACCTGTAACAAACAAACAAACAAACAAAATATATATATACAGTGAAAAATACAGTGTGTGTGTGTATATATATATATATATAGTGAAAAAAAAAACACATACTATGAAATAAATAGTAACAGACTGTAAATACATAGGTCATGGAGGTAGAGAAGCAATTAAAATGCAGAGTTCAATATTAGAGCATAGAAAATCTGTGCACCTCTAGACTATAACATTTTCAGCATCTCTCTAAGTCTCACTATTCCCATCTGTTAAAGTCAGCATTTGTGGTGGGGATAGGAGTCAGGGAAGAAAGTAAAAGGTCTATGAACTCTTTTCCATGCCTAAGATTCTGTGGTTCTAACCCTCCTGTGGAAATTCAGTTGATAAAGACAGTTGATAGAATAAGAGAAGATGTGACAGAAAAGATAGATAGGACTTGATCTAGGGCAGGAAACAAGTGTCAGATGTTAGGAAGTAGAGAAAAGGACATTTGTGAAGGAACATTCCAGGTGGCATATTGAGGGGTTAGTGAATTTGCCTGGCTGGTAGGGAATTATGGGGAAAGTGTGATTTCAGAGTTAAATAGGATACAGATTAAGAAGGACTGAATTCAAGAAAATCAGCTTACAATTATTAGTGGAGCAGTAAAAAGCCATGGATAGCTTTAGAATATTGTTGGAGATGTAGAGTAGCAAAAGATCAATTCAAAAGTGCACAACATAGCTGAGAAAGCATAATTGGAAACCAGCCTGCATTTGAATCCTGACTCTACCACTTGGTAGCCTTGCAACCCAGTTCAAGTTATCTAACTTCTGAGCCTCTGTTTCCTTCTACTTAAAAGGGAAATGTTAATATTCCTTTTAAGATGGTTTTGAGAGTTAGAGAACATATTTCCTATTCATTCCTTAGTACTGTAACTGTCACAAAGTGGGGACTCAACAAATAGTTCATCCTCCCCAAGTTCTTTTTCTGTATAATATCCATTACTGGGGAGTCCCTTGGGAGCACTAAGTACTTTGTACAAAGAACTATAATGAAACTTAGATTATTTTGAATATTAGTTGATTGCTGGCCCAGATATCCAATACAATTTCCTAGGAATGTTGAAAATAAAATAATCAGAAGGGATGAAATAATTAAAGCAGACTAGACATATAAATTTTGTTAGATTTTTAGGTACAATTTAGTCAAACTTTATGTTCAAGACATAAGGAAATCAAATAAGAGAAGGATGAAAAGGAGAATCGACCATAAATTATTCCCCAAAAATGTGGACTATGGGTATAGATAACTTCCTTATTGAAAATATAAAGGAAAACATTATACTGTAATTTTTATTTCAAAAATCCCAGCTGAGGATTCTAGTGTTAATGTCTATCTGAAACCAAAGTTGGCAAATTTAATAAACAAGTCATCCACTGCAAGATGTTTAAAGAGCATTGCTGAAGCAATAATCTCAAATGACTCCCAAGAGTTCAGGTACAGTTTATCCTCAAAGATGGAAAGGTAGAATTGATCATCTGGTTGATCATTGATCAACAGAGTCCTTAAAGAGCTAAAAATAATAGTATACAGACCCCACTGAGGTACTGATGCTGGGTGTCCAAAGCAGAGTTGGCACTCCCATCATGACGTTAGCCCTGGAATGAGTTAAATGGCAGAAATCCCTTTCTGTGTGTAATTGGACTCATTTTTACTTAGATTAACATTGGTCACTTGAGATTTTACTAGCATGCCATTTCAAACTTAATTGGCCCTCAACACCTCACAAGATGTTTCTTTCTTCCTGTCCCTTTCAGAAATGGGGAGAAATAAAGTATCATAAACTGGTGGGCTAACATGAATAGATTTTGCTTGACTATATTTGCCAAACCAGTTCAGCAAACATTTCCTCTGTGCCTACTTAATTAATTAGTGCCAAGCTAACTTCTGGACACAGGGTAAAAAACAGGCATAATATGTTACTGCATCTTATTACTCCAGAGTGCACCCTGGAATAGAGGCACAGGTATCATCTAAAAGTGTGTTGGAAATGCAGTCTCAGGCCTCTCTCCAGACCTGCTGAAATAAAATCAGCATTTGAATCAAATGCCAGGTGACTGGTACATTGACAATTTTAGAAGCACAGAACCAATAACTCATAGACTAGTGATATAAAGAGAAATGTAAACAGGTATTTTGTGTTATACCAAGACAAGAATGCCTATACATCAGAATACTAAGAAGCAAGGTTTATTTCAGCTTAAGTAAGACAATTATCACACTTTGTACTCTCCTGAGAGTTTCGAGTGTCCATGTAACCCAAAATACAATGGAAAGTCTATTGGCAAAAATCATGGGTTAATATATCTAACTTTGTGAGATAAAAATACTTACTAAAATATTATCCTTTAATGGGTTTCAGACAACTGGGGCTAAACCCTTTAATTACTTTGAAGAACATGCTCACTGAAGCTTTTAGAAGGTATTTTCAGAAGCTTAATGGTCCAAGAAAATAATCAGTGTAAGAGGATTAGGTTACCCAGGAGAAAAAGGTGTCTTCTACATACCTGTCTACATCACCAAAGGGGAGGGGTAGAAAAGGATCAAGATCTTTTTCCTCTGTAAGTCTACATGTGCATGAGTGTTATGATTTTAAGAGTACTCTTATGTTCATGTAATTTAATCCTTTTATCAAAACAATATAGAGAATATGTTAACCTAATTGTTTTTAGTTATCTCTTTAAGAAAGGGCAAATCACAGTTTCTAAAACTGGTAGGAGGTCTCAATAAAACTGATAGGAAGATATCAGAGTTTTGATTGATTGACTCAAGTTTAATTACTGATCATTTGGGTTAGATTTAAGAGTTATATAGCAAATGACAGGGGTTTCATGAATCAAAAAATCCACAAAAAGTCCCACATTTTAGCCCAATGAACCCTCTCCCCCTCTCAAATCAAAACAAAACAATCAACCCTACACTCAAATACAAACCTGTAACAATAAGGTCAAGCTTTTTGTTTTGCTTTATTCTGGGGTGTTTTTGCCTTTGCCAAGAATCAAAAGATACTACTATAACTAGAAAATATTCTATTCTGTTTTATAAGCTAAGCTAAGCAGGGTCTCTTGCCTGCAATGCAAGAGACCCAGGTTCGATCCCTGGGTGGGGAAGATCCTCTGGAGAAAGGAATGGCAATCCACTCCAGTATTCTTGCCTGGAGAATCCCATGGACAGAGGAGCCTGGAGGGCCACAGTCCATGGGTTCACAAAGAGTCAGACACGACTGAGCAACACTACTACTACTACTAGGCTAAGTTAGAATGAAGATAGAAGCCTGGTCATTTTTAGCCACTTCCTCATATCTAGACCAATTGGAAATGGTGAATACACTAAACTGAACTCGAATCTACAATTTTTCCCTACTACCCAAGTGATTACATTTTGAATATAACTACATTTCCTCTAGTAATATATCCATCTTATATATTAGAACCTAAACTAGAAATGATAAAATTCCTCTTGGACTTGTGTTTGTGTGTGGTGAGCATTTTTATAGTCAAGTAGAAAAAATTGTCAAAAATGAACAATTTCCTTAAAAGTCAGCTGAGTGTACATGATCATTTAAAGTGTGCAAAAAAAAAAAAGGTAAAAAGTTTTCCCAAAAGGGATTTGTATAAGACCAGATATCTTATGGTAGGCTAGCTACCTTTTGAAATGCTTCTGTACACAGACCACAGAAAATATTTTCCATTGTCCCTAGCCAGATAAGCAGGAACAAACTTATACAAAATCATTGACCATGATGTATTTGTACAGCTCTGCTAAATTCTGTGCATTTTTTCTCTACTCTCCAGGGGAGAATATGGTTTCCATGAATACACAGAAGTCAAGACGGTCACAATCAAAATTTCTCAGAAGAACTCATAAACTATGAGAGTACAGAGATGACTCCTCAATAGCTAAGCATCTCCTGCAGTGGCTAATATATCTTAGTGGTTTTAAATGCAAAATTGTTCTTTCCTTGATTCTTTAAACATAAGCTAATCATATTAGCATTAATACTACACATAGAAAACTTGACATGTATATTATTCTGAAAGAATCATCAGCCTTCTGCTATGACACCCAAGCCCTCCCTGAAATAAAAATAATGGACGTGGATGCAATCTCTCTAGCTCTGTAATAGTTATGTGCTTCTCTTTGTAGCTACTTGCCTAGGATAATCACTTTATAGAAGAGAACAAGTTGTCATTTAGGATCTTTCTCTTGATGACCCCTTGAAGTACTTACCATACCTGTTAACTTCAGACTATGTATGTTCTGTTCTTCATAGTGGTTCAGTCCTTGAAATTTGTTGAAATGTTTCCTAAAATGTCATGTCTGCTTGTCAAGTGAAGTAATGCCTGAAATACTTAGATGTAACCTAAACATACAGCTTAATAAAAACAACCTTGCATGATTCTTGTTCGTTGTGAATTTTTTAAGTAGAGTTTTTGGCTATAGTGATTTACTGTCCCTGTTACTCAAAAGCAGTGTTAAATTGAGCATAAAGATGTATTTAAAAATTAAGTTTAATCTACTCATTCTCAAATAAGTAAAGAAACAAATTTTATTTTCTGGAAGAATTTTTGAAATTAATAGCAAACATTTGAGTTAGGTGGCAAGCATTTACTGAGTTCCTATAGAGTTCTGGGCACTATGTTAGGTGTTGTAGAAAATAGGTTAATAGTGGATGGTCCATTATCCAAAATGCTTTAATATGTAGAGAACAAAGATACTGTCTGAAAAAAAAAAAAAAAGATGGGGCATGTAATGTAAGTGAGAATTAAAGACCATAAGATGATAGGAAGGTGCCAAAGGGTAGCTGTTACCAATACCGATGAACTTGGGAACACCATGAAGGAAATTTGACTGAATATGGACCTTAATGATGAGCAAATTTGCAATGAGGAAAGAAGTCCTACAAAATAGGAAAGTCCTACAAAGAGGAAAGAAGTCCTACAAAATAGTACCTCTGGACATATTCCATCAAAAAATTCTATATAATATTTTCCCCTCTTGGAGTTGCTGATTGCACATTGGCATAGTCTAAGTTCTGAGAGAAGTCATAAAACTTGTTTAGTTTTGTTTAATAGGTTTTTTCCCCAAATTTATTTAACCAAAGGCTTTGCTTTCCCTTCACTCATTTAATACCAATGAACATTAAGAACCCCGTGTTGGAAGGTACTGTTCTATGCAACAAGGTGTTCTGATCAGAGATCTAGGGGTCAAAGGGAAGCAACAGGGAAAATATCACCTGTAAAACTACCTGGACCATACTTATGTATTTTTGCCTTCAAAGAGCCTCTTTTTATGCTCCCACATGGGAAGTGACTTAAGCCCAAGTATAATGTTTTTTGTATATTCCTGGGTTGGGAAGATCTTCTGGAGCAGGGATAGGCTACCCACTCCAGTATTCTTGGGCTTCCCTTGTGGCTCAGCTGGTAAAGAATCCACCTGCAATACAGGAGATGTGCTATCCCTGGGTTGGGAAGATTCCCCAGAGAAGGTAAAAGCTACTCCCTCCAGTATTCTGGCCTAGAGAATTCCATGGACTATATAGTCCATAGTGTCACAAAGAGTTGGACATGTCTGAGTGACTTTCACTTTCCTTTCATACATATTATAAAACTCTTAGTTCAGCAGCTTAAAATTTAAGCCTAGTAATCTTAAGGATAACACTTTTTTTCCAGATTCAAATTTTATATACATGGTTAAGCTTGTAATTTTACATTAACAGATTCCTCAGTAACACTGTTACTAGGACATTGTAATAGCTGCCATGGTCAAGTGCAACAATGTGTGAATGAATGAAATTTACTAGCTTCTTAGATCTGAAATAATTTCATTTCTAATTGCAAGAGTTTCTCTAATTTGTATGGGCCAGTAAGATTTGCAGTCTGGACTGTTTTACATAATTTGGGACATAATGACCATTTTGAAAACAGGAGGAATTAAAGTCTATGGAGAATCGAAAGATGTGAGGACACTGAGAAGGGAAAAAAGCCAAATACAGAGGAAGGTTGTGTTTTCCAAAAACCAGACGGGATCTACATCATGAAAAGATGTTTAATGTCATACACAAATAAATTAATAGATAGACAAGTTAATATTGTAATGGTGTTCCACCAGAACATTTTTAAATATTGAACAAAGAGGGATGAACATAGAACAAGACAAAAGCCAGAAGCAAGTGTAAATATTTGAAAATTAAATCTTCCTTGTATAAATAAGACATTACAGGATTAAACAAAAAAAATCTGTTTAATATTGGCTCATTCTGACCTTGTAGACATTATTTGTGTTCCTTCTCCTCTGATTTCTAAAGCTTATAATTCTTAAAACATTGAAAAGTTAAAGGATATCTTATTAACCCATGACTAGGCAATGGCAACACACTCCAGTACTCTTGCCTGGAAAATCCCGTGGACGGAGGGGCCTGGTGGGCTGCAGTCCATGGGGTCGCTAGGAGTCGGACATGACTGAGTGACTTAACTTTCACTTTTCACTTTCATGCATTGGAGAAGGAAATGGCAACCCACTCCAGTGTTCTTGCCTGGAGAATCCCAGGGACGAGGGAGCCTGGTGGGCTGCCGTCTATGGGGTCGCACAGAGTTGGACACGACTGAAGAGACTTAGCAGCAGCAGCAGCAGCAACAGGGTGTACAGTAGGAATTTTGTCATAAAGAATTCAGTTCTGCAGTCACAAATGTGACCTCATGGTCTTCAATATCCACATGGCAGAAGTATTTTCACCTCTAGGAACACCAAAGTAACTCATAGGAGTGAGATGTAACTGTTTAGGAAAAGGCAGTATCAGGGGTCAACAATGGATTCTCAAATATCTAGTGTCTTTTCCTTTTTTTTCTTTAATTTTTTAGGATGCATGTTTCTGGGTTTATTTTTAAATAGTCAATGAGAAATAGAAAATATTTTTCTTAAATTCTTGTGGCCAACTAAAAATAGAGTTAACTCAAAGTAAGAAATTTTAGTTATTTCTTCACATAATTCAGGGAGGAGTAATGGACCCAAAGACACCTTTCCCTGGGCTCAGTGAATATTTCACTCGGATTTTAGAAGTGTGCATGAGTCATCAAGTAAACTTATCTTTTGGTGACTTTTATGGGGTATATCAAACAGCCAGATTATATTTTCACATGAAGCGTTAGGTTCCCAATTACAACTTCATTGTTGATTCACCTTGGGGTTTTTCAGTGCTCTCTGGAGGTATATTTGAGTCTTCCCTTTTTTATAGTGAGAAAATATAGAGGAAGGAGAATTGGAGAGGACAGCTAAATTACCTGGATACCAAAATTCAGTGACTACCAGAAAGGCATGGAAGCTCACTCTTGTACCCTGATGAGACTGTAGGAGTCTGGAAGATATTAAGACACAAATGAGGGAGAAATAGCTCAGTTATCCCTTTGACATTCTGTGAGAGAGGGTGGGTAGAGAGATGCATCTCTCTCTGAAGGCAAGGCCACAAAATTTCCAGGGGAGTTTGAGGTTTTTCTAGACTATATCTCTAAATCATTCTTTAGATTCTAGGTGGTAGTTTTATTCCAAGAAAAAATAGTCACATCCATTAACTTAATTTAGGATCCATAATTTAATGATCTATAACTTAATTTAGGATTATGCATTTACATCTATTAACATATATAAACACTTAGGATAATTTTTAAATCCCTAGAAATTCAACTTTATTGCCTAGTATAATATCTATGCCAAGGGTATTGCAATGTTTTTTGAACAATTACTTCAGTGTAATATGCTAACTAGTTTCATATTTAGCTTAGTTTTCTTTCATTTTGTTTAGTTTAGTTGTGTTTTAATAGACATCTCTGAGTTTTATAGAAATGTTTATGGGAGGCTGACCAGGCATGATTCTGAAGTGATTTCACCAGAGTTTCATGATTTTAGATTTTTTTATTTTTGTCAAGTCACTTAAAGATGCATCAGACCTTGAGAAATACAGCAAATATAAAAATGCAAATCTGATTAGGATGACAAATAATTTTTAACTTTGTCATTTTAAAATAATTTAAACTTTTGGAGGAACTGTTATAGCAACACAAAGAACTCTCATATATCTTTTATTCACTAACATTTAATATTTTTCCTCATTGACTTTTTCATTCTCTTTCTCTATATAGATTCTTCTCTTTTTTTGTCTTGAGACAAACTTTTAAGAATAACTCTTAAGCATCATGTCCCTTTACCCCAAAATACTTCAGTATCTTTTTCTAGAAATAATGAAATCTTAGCTACAGTGTAATTATCTAATTCAGGAAATTTAACATTGACAAAGTACTAGTATCTAATATACAATCCACATACAATTTTCTCTAATTGTCCCACTAATGTCCTTTATGATATCCCCACCTTGATCCATAACTTAATTTAGGACCATGCATTGCATTTACTTAACCATAGCTTCCTCTTGTCTTACTATTCCTTGATAATGGCTCTATACCTCATACACACATCTAATATTCTGTCAAGTTGTGTTGTTGGCCTGGAGAGAACCCTAGAGGACAAACAAAACTCATAGTTACTGAGTTAACAAGAGTCAGAGAAAAGCAGGTTCAATAGTTTTAAGGTATAAATATTTCATTTTAAGATTTGATTATTAATTACCATCCTCCATGGTAAACTGACAAGGATATTTATAAATTGGAAAATATACCTGCTCTCTTGGGCAATTTTAAAGAAAAGTTTTATGCTCTCTTGAGGATATTAGTGACTGTCCCTAGTTTGTACTACTGAAATATTGCCCTTTTTCAATCTATTTCCTAGCTTACTTACTTGAATATTTTCCCTTAATAACAGATTGCTTGTATTCTGATGACATCTGTGGAGGTACTTTAATTTGAACTAGTTACAAATCTCTAACCACATAGAAACATGCTAAATGACTTTCCTATCAAAGCACAATGAGGACATAAAGATGTTGATCTTTGGAGTCAGATCAGATCAGATCAGTCGCTCAGTCATGTCCGACTCTTTGCGACCCCATGAATCGCAGCATGCCAGGCCACCCTGTCCATCACCAACTCCCGGAGTTCACTCAGACTCACGTCCATCGAGTCAATGATGCCATCCAGCCATCTCATCCTCTGTCGTCCCCTTCTCCTCTTGCCCCCAATCCCTCCCAGCATCAGAGTCTTTTCCAATGAGTCAACACTTCGCATGAGGTGGCCAAAGTATTGGAGTTTCAGCTTTAGCATCATTTCTTCCAAAGAAATCCCAGGACTGATCTCCTTCAGAATGGACTGGTTGGATCTCCTCGCAGTCCAAGGGACTCTCAAGAGTCTTCTCCAACACCACAATTCAAAAGCATCAATTCTTCAGCGCCCAGCCTTCTTCACAGTCCAACTCTCACATCCATACATGACCACAGGAAAAACCATAGCCTTGACTAGATGAACCTTTGTTGGCAAAGTAATGTCTCTGCTTTTGAATATGCTATCTAGGTTGGTCATAACTTTCCTTCCAAGGAGTAAGCGTCTTTTAATTTCATGGCTGCAGTCACCATCTGCAGTGATTTTGGAGCCCAGAAAAATAAAGTCTGACACTGTTTCCACTGTTTCCCATCTATTTCCCATGAAGTGATGGGACCAGATGCCATGATCTTAGTTTTCTGAATGTTGAGCTTTAAGCCAACTTTTTCACTCTCCACTTTCACTTTCATCAAGAGGCTTTTTAGTTCCTCTTCACTTTCTGCCATAAGGGTGGTGTCATCTGCATATCTGAGGTTATTAATATTTCTCCGGGCAATCTTCATTCCAGCTTGTGTTTCTTCCAGTCCAGTGTTTCTCATGATGTACTCTGCATAGAAGTTAAATAAACAGGGTGACAGTATACAGCCTTGACGAACTCCTTTTCCTATTTGGAACCAGTCTGTTGTTCCATGTCCAGTTCTAACTGTTGCTTCCTGATCCGCATACAAATTTCTCAAGAGGCAGATCAGGTGGTCTGGTATTCCTATCTCTTTCAGAATTTTCCACAGTTTATTGTGATCCACACAGTCAAAGGCTTTGGCATAGTCAATAAAACAGAAATAGATGTTTTTCTGGAACTCTCTTGCTTTTTCCATGATCCAGCAGATGTTGGCAATTTGATCTCTAGTTCCTCTGCCTTTTCTAAAACCAGCTTGAACATCAGGAAGTTCACGGTTCACATAGTGCTGAAGCCTGACTTGGAGAATTTTGAGCATTACTTTACTAGCGTGTGAGATGAGTACAATTGTGCGGTAGTTTGAGCCTTCTTTGGCATTGCCTTTCTTTGGGATTGGAATGAAAACTGACCTTTTCCAGTCCTGTGGCCACTGCTGAGTTTTCCAAATTTGCTGGCATATTGAGAGCAGCACTTTCACAGCCTCATCTTTCAGGATTTGGAATAGCTCAACTGGAGTCAATGAAATTCTAAATTCTGGTTCCACTGCTCACTAGTGGTATTAACCTATGCTAATTATTCAACTTTTCTCATTTAGCAATCATTCAACAGATAATGGGGGCTATGGTATTTGGGGAGAATTATAATGTTCTACATAAGCACATGGTCCTTGGAGCACAGCAATATGGTTTCAAATCCTTGTTCAGCACTCATTGGCCTTGGAATTTGGGACAAGATACTGCACCTCTCTGAATTCAAGTTTCTTTATCTATAAGAAGAAATCAATAATGGTACTTAACCTAATTGCATTATTCTATTGAATGAAATAATGTTTGTAAAATGTTTTTCAGGGTTCTTAGGATGTAACAACTGCCCAACCCATTACTAATTTACTAATATCTTAAATTAATAGCAATATTAACAAAAATAATAAAGTATATTTAGACATCAAAGAAAGTATCTTTCTTTTGACCTTGACTGTGTCTTCTCTGCACTCCTTTTCTCAGTCTTTCAGGGGCCTGCTGCTAAGCTAATTTCAGTCAAGACCCCATAATTGTGATTTGCTCATCCTTTCCATCTTAAAAAAATCATTCCCTTCAAATAAAAGTTAAAATTTACTATCAAAGAACAAGATGGAGAGGAATGTGAACAAAACTTGGCTTAGAGCTGAGGTTGGAAATTTGAATACATTTAATCCCAAAGTGGGGTTAGTTCTAATTAAATGAACTCAACTGCCTTTCACCCCTGAAAGGCAGTCATCATGATTAATCTTTAAGCTAATAGTCAGGGACAGCAGGACTAAGCAGACGACAAACAGAAGAGACTGGTTTCAAATGCCGCCCAGGAGCCCACAGTGACATTGGTTATCTGGTGATTGAGTCAGAGCCTCAGCCAGTACGAATTCAATAAGAAGGATTAGGGGACTTAAAAGCACATAGCTTAGCATTTGTGTTCAATGTTCAGTCATCCCAAATTCAAGTAACCACAGACTGTCAGAACTAGAAAAAAACCTAGTGTTCTTCTAGCCCAATAACTTCACAGAGGCATGGAGAAATCGAGACCTTTGAACAGTCACTAAATGACCACTGGGAGTCTCTAGCTAATGCCCTCTTGTATTCTAACTCCTAGTTCTGTGCTACTGCCTGGGTCCCATGTGGCATTGTAGATGTTTAACTGATACTTGATTAAATATGTAACAGCCATCATTTAATTTTATTTTTTATAATTTAGTCCTTGTGTCTAGAAAAACATGAAGCTATGTAATAGCCTTTGTTACATTTTGTTTGTATATATTTTGTTTTCTGGAATATATTCCTTCTGTCTATGAAAGGAAAAACTCTAAATGATAGTTTTTTAATAAGCCTTCATATAAGGCAAATTAGTTTCAATCACTTACCTGCAAAGCAAAGTGCCTTGATACAGTTTCAAAAACAAAAATCTGTTACATTTATTGATTTAACAGTAATTGGACATCTACTGTGTACAAAATAACTGCTGATGCTAAGTCACTTCAGTCCTGTCTGACTCTGTGCAACCCCATAGACGGCAGCCCACCAGGCTCCCTTGTCCCTGGGATTCTCCAGGCAAGAACACTGGAGTAGGTAGCCATTTTCTTCTCCAGTGCATGAAAGTGAAAAGTGAAAGTGAAGTTGCCCAGTCGTGTCCAACTCTTAGAGACCCCATGGACTGCAGCCAAAGAATGCAAAAGAAATAACAGGTATTCAGGTCTTGTTCTGTGAAAACACAATTCTAGTGATTTACAGAGGTTATTTGCTTCTCATAAAAATGAAAGCTCCTGCTCTCTCAATGCTTACATCTAATAGAAAAAATGAGAAATGTATACAAAATCATAGAAATAAAAGATAGAATGTACAAAATATATCAAGATTGATACAGAAAAAAAATCTGCAGTCGTTTGGCATGGAGGAGGATCTGAACAAGATGAAGCAGGAAAGGTGTTCTGGCCACAAATAGAAGTAAAACGGAAAAGTCCAAGTTTTATAAGGTGAACAGTGAAGGTTCGGCTTGTTTGGGAGGTAAAGCTGGACAGGCAGTTTGGGACAAGATCATGTAAACCTTGAATTCCAACTTGTCATAAAAATGTAACAGACAAAGGAAAATCTTAAAGTGAATGTAAATTCATTAAAATTTTTGTCAATTAAATCTTTAAATAATTGTAGATTCATGTTTAGTTGTAAGGAATAGTAGAAAGAGATCACACCTTTTCCCAAAGAGGAAGATGTCACAAAATTATAATGCAATATCACAACCAGAACACTGATGCCATTACAGCCCAAGATAAGAGATATTTTTGTCACCTTGTGGATCCCTTATGGTGTTCTTCTATTTTCATACATGTCTCTCCTACCTCACCTTTCCTTTATCCCTTAAAATCTGTCCTCCGTTTCTATAGTTGGCCATTTCAAGAATCATAAAGTATGCAACCTTTTGGAATTGCTTTTTATTTCAGCCAGAATAATTCTCTGGATATTCATCAAAGTTATTGTCTGCATTGAACCATACTCATGTTAAATATATGATTGAATTTTACCATTTCTAATGGGAATTGTCTTGGCAGGTTTTAAGATAGCGTATCTCTAAAGAGAATTTTATTTTACTTTTTTGTAATGACTTCTGAGTAGAGTTGAAGTGCCTTATTGTGCCCCAGCCAAGTGTGAGTATAGAATGACAGTGGAAAGGCAGGAAAACAGGAGGAGGATCTATTGGCAGAAACACAGAATGTTTCATTTTTCTGCTTCTAGAGATGTAATTGAATCTCCTCTGAAGTTCTGAGTTAGATTTGAGAAAGTAGAAGGGACAAGTTAGAAATGAAACAAGGCCTTTAAGTATACAGAGCAGGGACCCAAATGACAGCATGTGCCTCGGGTTCTTAGGCAAGCACACGGGTGAGGAGATTGCCACCCCCATGTGTCTTCTTCATCCAGCTCTATTCATGAGTCCTCCCCAGAAAGCCTGAGGTAGAAAGCATGGGGCTTCTTCCTCAGAACTCCCAATATACTGGTCCTCACAATGGTCTGAAGGACTGGTCCACTCCAGCTGCTCCCCCACACAGAAGAAGGTAGGTTGTCCCTATTTGTGCCTGTCAGTCCATGGGGTCCCAAAGAGTTGGACACGACTGAGCGACTTCACTTTTTTCCTTTCCTTCTCCCCACAGCTGCTTAATTAGATTAAGACAACCAGAGCACTCAACAGCACTCCAGACCCACCAGCAGAGTGAAAAGAGCAGCTGCCATGGGACACCATGGGATAACAGAACAGAACACCACACCACAGGACACAACAGAGAATGACAGAACACTACAGAGGACACCACACAATACCAAGTCACCTCAGATACCACAGGATACCACAGAGCTCCACAGAATGCCAAAGACATCACAGAATACCACAGAACATAAAATACCACAAGCACCACAGAATACCACAGAAAACATAGAACACTACGGAATACCACAGACAACACAGGACACTGCAGACACCTCTAAACACACAATTCCACAGGCACCACAGAATACCACAGAACATCACAGGACACCATAGACACCTGAGAACACTACATAGAACCACAGGTACCACAGAACACCACAGATACCAAAGAACACCACAGACATCACAGTACATCACAGAACACCACCGATACCACAGAATACCATAGACTACCACAGGACAACACAGAACATCACAGACACTACGGAATAAAACACACCACAGGCACCCCAGAATACCATAGTACACCATAGAGCACCAATGAACATCACGGAATACCATAGGGTATATCACCCATCACAGAGCACTTTGTTCACTCCAGTCAGGATACTAAGTGCCATCAGAAAATTATCTCATTTTCTCCTCTCAACAGTCCATTGAGACCAGTATACTGTCCTTATTTTGTAGTTGAGGAAAGTAAACTCAGAAAATTTAACTATCTCGACAGAGTTACACATTTAGTAAATACTAGCACGGAGAAGGCAATGACAACCCACTCCTGTATTCTTGTCTGGAAAATCCCATGGACAGAGGAGCCTGGTAGGCCGCAGTCCATGGGGTCGCTAAGAGTCGGACACGACTGAGCGACTTCACTTTCACTTTTCACTTTCATGCATTGGAGAAGGAAATGGCAACCCACTCCAGTGTTCTTGCCTGGAGAATCCCAGGGACGGGGGAGCCTGGTGGGCTGCTGTCTATGGGGTCACACAGAGTCGGACACGACTGAAGTGACTTAGCAGTAGCAGCATGAAGATTCAAAGCCAGGCAGTCTAACAACTTAATCTCCCTCATTCTGAACCTTAATAACTAGGCATCAGGTCTAAGTCAAGCAATCACAAATTACAGAATATTATTAGTATGATAGAGAAGTTGTCATCTCTCTCATTCATTGGCTCTTCCAGCCAAAAATTTTCCCAGATATTTGCTTGTCCAGTGATGGTCAAAGCAGTGGCCTTGTGTTCAAGGTCTTGTAGGCCAAGTGAAGTGATTAGGGTATGACTATAGCATTTCAGGACTTTTAAAGCTACTCTTAGCTGATTTTTAAGGACAAAAGAATTTTATTAGGGCTCACCGACTCCAACAACAAAGGATTTGACAGCTTTTAAGCCAATCAAGGCTCAAGGGAAAAGGATAGAAGAGAAATCTTTAGATTTAAATTTTTTAATAATTAAATTGTGGCTAAGGGAAAAATCAATGGAAGATCCGGAGAAATAGGGAATTGAAAGCTCAAGGAGATTGCAGACACAGGCCCTGAAAAGGAAGGAAAAAAAATTTTATTATAATGTTAAGTTTGGTGATTATTTGAGGCTTAAGTATGTGGTTACCTCAGTCCAGAAGTCTTCCCTCACACACACTTTTCTCAACCACTCTTCTAGTTAGCTGGCTCTCCTATCTGTCCTATTGTTAGTCAGTCAGTGAATCTTTGACCTAGAATGCATTGTTCTCAACTGTAACCCTCTGTTGACTGGCTTACATTAACTCCTGGACTGAGAGATGCCAGCCTGAGATTTGACACTGTGCTTTCTCTTTACATTCCCCCACACAGCACAGTGCTTAGCACTTATTAGGCATTCAAATCAAAGCTATAGAATGAATTTGCCCTCGGACACCATGGTCTTTTGCAAACTCTGCTTACACCTCAAAAAATGGGTTTTACATGTAAAACATATACGTTGGATTTGTCACAGCTAGACTTTGCCATTTGCTCTCTCCTGTCTTAAATCTGGGGATAATGGAAAGATATGGACACCAGTGGTCAGAGGATGGAAGCCAAGATATCCAGAACTGCTACGCACTGCACAGCCTGCAGGTGGAGAAGAATCACCAAAGCGGATCAGAAATACACCCTCATTACCCCAGGCAGGCGGGCCAGTTCTTATAGGAAATACCTTAGAGATTTTGCACAAGAAAGCTGATTTCAGCATCATGCAGACTTGCTTTTAAGAGTCAGTTATGTACTCTGATGTGAATAATTGTACTACTTTGGGTAGAATAACCATTCTGCTGCTGCTACTTAGTTGCTCAGTCATGTCCAACTCTTTGAGATCCCATGGACTGTAGCCCACCAGGCTCCTCTGTCCATGGGGATTCTCCAGGCAAGAATACTGGAGTGGGTTGCCATGCCCTCCTCCAGGGGATCTTCCTAACCCTGGTAATGAATCCAGGTTTCCCACATTGCAGGAGGACTCTTTACCATCTAAGCCAGGAGGGAAGTCCAATAACCATCCAGATTTTATTTTCTTCATGTTATGTGTGAAATGGGAACATAACACTAAAAATGCAGGGAGTTGTGAGAACGAATCCATGTAAGTAATGAACAGCCCATAGTCCATGATTCATAAGAGTTAGCAATGAAATCATTAGCAGTGCAATCCCTCATGACAGCTAACATTTCAGTTGCATATGGCACATTATTGTATTCGATTCTTGTAACATGTCATGAGGTGAGCTGAGAAGGACTTGTCATCCCACTGGATATATAAAAAATCTTAACTTTTAAGAGATTTACTGACTTGTTCAAGTTCAGACCGGGAAGGTACAATGGTGCAAAGATGCTGAAATCTTCTGATTTTATTGCTCCAGGCTCCTAGAAAGCATTTTCGTATCTATAATTGTTCTTTATCTCACTGCGCTTTTAACATCAGAGGCTGCCAGAAGAGTAGCAATGCAAAGAATAGTAGTTCACTGTTGGGAAAATGGTGGGAAGGAGGAAGGAAGGTGATGTTTATGCACAGAGGCACTGGGACATCCCTCCTCTATACAGCCCAGGAATGTCAAAAGAGAGCTTCCTGGAGTTAGTTCTGTGTGGGGAAGGGGTGCAGATAAGGGATGCAGGGCTCAGAACACTGGAATGACAATCCCACAAAGGGATGCTTATTTTCCCTTTGGAAGGCTGGGACCTCTTAATTTTTCTTTATTCTCTTAGTATTTCTACTACTAAACAGAGCAAATAGCAGGTTAGGTGGGGACGGTGTAAGGAGCCATCTGTCTTGAGAATGGAAGGAGCCATCTGTCTTGAGAGTGCCATCTCTCCATCCCAGAGTGCTCTCTCAGGGGCCTGAGAATCTGATTGTAAATCCCTTCATATCTAAAAGAGGGACAGAAGCTTCAAAAGGAAGTCTAAATGGTGATGGAAGTAGGACATTATGGAAATTTCTGGATCTTTCATCTAAAAAAATATCGGAAGCAAAATGGTCACTCTTAAAGAGCCAAAATATCTCCTCCAAATAGGATTTACAGCATCCAGCATTCTGAAAGGTAAAATCTCAAACCTAGCAAATCCCAGGCCAGTTCATTTCACTGAAACTGAGAGGTCTGTCCTAGTCTCTCTCAGGCAGAAAGAGCTGTGGTAGATGAAAACGTTAACCTACAACCTGCCCTTGGATAATTGCATGTTCCGAGCAACATCAAACAAAAAGGCAGTCTCGACTTTATTGGCATGAAGGGTTATTAGGTTGTCAGAATCCTGTGATCTCAAACTGCAAGAATAGGCAGAAAATGACTATGCAGAGGATATTAAAGGATTGCAGGATATTCTCTCCATTGTTGCTTTATCATTCTTTTTCCAATCATTTGAAGTCACTTTCTGGAGGGGGTAAACTGAGTGGGATTTTCCCATTATGCAGGCGATGCAATTTAAAGAAAGAGTGGTTTTGCCAGGCTTATAAAAGTCCCATCTGATCTTCTGCTGGTTTATAAGATGCTTTAGAAGCAAAAAAAATGTAGGCAGCTAGGACATGATTATACCCAGCAGGTAAAAGGGAAGCAATGAGATCGCATTTCTGGAAGTTATCCACATTTCAATTAACTTTCCAGTATTTTTGGGGGGTTGTGACAGATTGTTTGTCATAGATTTGAGAAAGAAATCAAAATAAAATTACTACAAAGTCAAACTCCTCTCTCTAGAAACAAGGTTTTTCTACACCTCCATAGATGGGGTTAAAAGTGGAAAAGGATTGGAACTTCTGTGGTGGTCCAGCGGTTAGGACTTTGCACTTTCTCTGCAGGGGGCATGGGTTCGATCCCTGGTCAAAGAACTTCGGTACATGATTGGGAACTAAGATTCTGCAGGTGACAAGGCATGGTCAGAAGAAAAGAACAGTGGAAAAGGATTTAGCCCACACCCATCATTATGTAGCTGAAGCTGTTGAGGCTCAGAGAGGTTAAGTGGGTGGCTGCTATCACACACAGCTAGTGACAGTATCACAACTAAATTCCAGGATTGCTAATTTGTATACTGGGATATTTCCCAGTATCATTCTACCTGTTATATATTTCTAAACATATAACTGACTTGAGAGTTTCTGGTCACATATTATTGGTCATTGTTTCATTTCGCCAGCTTAACATGTGTTTGAGGCACTAGTGTTTCCCAAACTGGTTTGGGAAAATGGGAATCCATGTACATCCTCTAACTTTAGGGACAGGCATTAATCCAAGTCTTGTGAGAGTTCTTATCTTGCTGTACTTGGGGATTAGTGTCCATCTTCTCAGCTAAACCAATCAACACAGTCTGAGACAACTGTTAGAACCACAAAGACTGATCACTAAGACCTCTAGCATATAGAATAAATAAAACTTACAGGATCTAAAGGCTTCCCAGCTAGTGCTAGTGGTAAAGAACCTACTTACCAGTGCAGGAGACATGAAGACATAAGAGACATGGGTTCAATCCCTGGGTTGGGAAGATCCCGTGGAGGTGGGCAAGGCAAACCACTCCAGTATTCTTGCCTGGAGAATCCCACAGACAGGGCCGCAAAGAGTCTGACACAACTGAAGTGACTTAGCACACAGCTTTTTAAAATTTTACCTTTGTCCTCCGAAAATATATTGGACGAAGTTCTAACCTTCCATGAAGACTTCAATAAACTGTTTACTTTCTCTCACTCTCAAAGAATAAAAAGCTCTTTATATTTTTAAGAAGTAATTCTGCATTTAGAATGTCAAGGCCTGCTTCTTAGTCAAAGGTCTACCTTTTCTCAAAGTCATAATAACTTCTCCTCCCCTAACCAGAGTTTGTGGTTGATGAAAACTTACAGACTGGAAAGGAATGAGAACATGGTCTTTTTCTTCTTATTTCTCTCTTTTCCCAACTTACAACTTTATCTTCTTCTTCCCCAGGTTACTAAGTAGATTTCTTACCCTTTAGGGTCAAATTGAATTTGGAGGTAGGGACGAAAGGGGAGGAGGCAGCAGGAAAGGTCTTACATGCCTGGTGCTGTGGTGTCCTGGCTTTGTGCTCTCTGCCTCTGTCTCCTGTGGGCATTTTCATGGGTTCTTTGGAAACCTCGAACGCAGGAGTTCTCATATCCTCCATGCCCTCATTCAGAGGACTATTTCTTCATTACTCCTGGAACCCTATTCTTACTACAGCCATAAAATGTCCACAAGGCAAGCTTCTGGCAGAATCTAAGATAGCTCTCCTGACAACCCTCTCCGATATATAGCCCCACACATTCTATGATGGACTGAACTGTGCCCCCCATCTCCTGTTCATATGTGGAAGTCCTAATCCCCAGTAGCTCAGAATGTGACTATATTTGAGTAAAGGTACTTTAAAGAGGTAATTAAAGTTAAAATGAGACCAATAGGTTGGGCCAATATGACTGGTCTCCTTATAGTGAGAGATCACTATAACAGCACACAGTTGCACAGAGGAAAGACCTGTGAGATCACAGCAAGAAGGTGGCCAGCTGCAAGCCAAGGAGAGAGGCCTCAGAAGAAACCAGACCTGCCAACACCTCGATCACGGATTTCAGCCTCCAGAACTGTGAGTATATGAGTCTCTGTTGTTTAAGCATCCCAGTCTAAGGCCTTTTGCCTAGAAGATTAACACACAGTCGAAGGGAGACACTTCTGCATCACTCTTGCTGTCAAGCTTTGGAAGTGCAAGCTGAACACAGCAGCAACTCTCCTTCACTCTGCTTCTAGGAAAGCTAGTCAACTCTTCTCTCATCCTCTAGATTCCTCAGGAGGGAGTCATATAGTAGTACATTGCAGGGGAAACTGATTATAGACAGCACAGCAAGCTCTAGGAGTACATTTTTTTAAAGCTCCTCACTCATACCTTCTCACAAACTGTTTTCTCTGAAGAAATCATTCTCCTACTTCCTCCTTAATATTGCATAAGTCAACCTGTTTGTTAAAGGTGAGATAGTTTTAGCATTATATAATGCATCTTTGGTTAATCCTGCAAATTCCACATATGGTTTAGCACCTCTTTGTAAGGCAACAGATATTGAATTTCAATGATTCAACTGAAACTTTTACTTAATGAAATGTAAAATCACATCCTCTATGGCAAGAACCTAGACATTAAAGAAGTGAACTTAGAAGGAAAAGTAAAACCAGTAGATAGAGTCTTGGTATAATTCACACTCTTGAATTCAACCACACCTGAATAGAGACTATCTTTGGATGTTTCAGTTAAGCGACCCAACTACAGAGCTCTTCCTCTGAAGTATTCTCATTGCTTGTTTCTTCATTTCCAAAGTTTCCACTGAAATAAAACAAACAATTAGGACCTTATTTTCAAGTGTTTTCTTATTGGGTGGTCAGTTCCATTGTCCTGTCATAAACTGTCAGTAGTGGGTACAGTAGATGCAGAGTTGGGTGTGGCGGGGTAAGCCTAGCATCTTCAACCTCTTGGAGGGCTGGATGGGAATACTCAAAGAGCTTAGGAGTCTCTCTGGGTGTGGACATTTGACCAAGGAGGGATAAATAGAGATTGAAGCCATTTCAAGAGAGGCAAACTGATCAGAGCCAAAAGTGGCAACCTTTCACCAGTGCACAGTCCCACAGGATTAAGAGCTTCACAATCATCTTATCTGTCTTCATTTCCTGTCAATATTTGCACTGTAATATCTTTTACATTTCAACTTGATTATTTGTTTCTATAGTCTGTTAAACCAAGTGAGACTCTCAATAAAACTCTCACTTGGTATTCATTATATTTAGATAAAAGACATTTACTTATGCACTTAATTTTGTATACAATTTCATGGCATTTATCCACTTTCTGAAATCCATCAGTAGGTCTTATAACTTAAGAACCTCTCTTTTGTAGTTTTGCCTGAACTGGCTTTCATAATATTGACTGACATCCTGCATAAGGCAGAATGAGTTTTTTATTATTTGATATTTTCAAACATTTTTAAAGTGCTTATATGTGCCAGGAACTATGAAGAATACTTTGATTTTGCCTGAATTACCTCATTTATTCTTATCACAAACATCTGAAGTATATACTATTCTTATTCCCACTTTATGGATGAAAAAACAGGTTTAGTGGTGTTAATATAAAGTCACAGACTGCAATGGACCCTGAACTCAAACACAAGTCAATTTCTGCAGGATTACTTTATTCTTTCTTTTTGCACTCCTTTTTTTTTCTGCCATGGCTTTGTCTCATGAGCATTTTTTAATTGCCCTGAGTTAATCAGGATACATTATAATGTGCTGCAATAACAGATAAACCTTCAAATCGCAGAGGCTTTGCACAATGAAGTCTTACTACCCTCACCTATAGTCTCAAGTGAGTACCTCAGCCTTCCTGCATCTTTCAGCTCAGCCATCTGGAACACAGGACCTTTAAGGTAGCCACTTTAAGGGAAGAGGTAGATGGAAGATGCACACTAACTTTCAACTGCCTCAGCCCAGAGGGGATGCACTACACATACAATCTACTTTACAGAACTTTAAGACATTTTACTAGCTTTATAAACCCTGCCACTATCACAGAAAAATTCATTATGTTGCAAAGTCACCTCAAAGCAGTTCAGCTCAGTTCAGTTCAGTCACTCAGTCGTGTCCGACTGTCTGCGACCCTATGAATTGCAGCACGCCAGGCCTCCCTGTCCATCACCAACTCTCAGAGTTCACCCAGACTCACGTCCATCGAGTCAGTGATGCCATCCAGCTATCTCATCCTCTGTCGTCCCCTTCTCCTCCTGCCCCCAATCCCTCCCAGCATCAGAGTCTTTTCCAATGAGTCAACTCTTAGCATGAGGTGGCCAAAGTACTGGAGTTTATTTTCCTAAATATTAAATAAGCTCAGCCATTTTTTTTCTGTATGTTTCCCAATCCTCCCATCACTGCAGCAATGCATAACCCATAACAGACTAAGCTATTAGCAAAATATCTAGAAGAGGAAAACTTTAGATGATTCTAATTTGGAGTTCATCGGGCATCGTCATACAACCCATGGTTTCTTGGGTTGTATGGAATCTGCAACTAAGCCCAGAGACGTTTGCTGCTTCCATTACCTCACTGCCAAATAGAACATCTAAATCTATGAACAAACCACTCCAACTTCAAGCATCCACACATCAAAATATTAATAACAAGATCCTATAAATTCTCTAAAGTGATTTAGGAAAAAGTAAGAATCTATAACTAACTAGACATTAATCAAAATAAGTTACTGTGAAAAGCCCAAGAGTAAAAGAAATATAGAAGCTATCAAATGGCCCCATCCTTCAGTAAGAAAATACAGGATGTTGAAAAACTGTTTCTGGAATGTCAGTGGAAGAGGAAGACAAGCTGCTACTCAGAAACTCATTTGCCCATATCAATCACATTAATCAGGACAATTATAATGGGATGTATTCCCCCCTCCCATTTTTTTGTTTTGCTTTTCTGCCTTCTCTTTGTCTCAACAAATGACAGCTATATTTATTTATTATAGGCATGGCACTAGGCTCTGTGGGTATATGTTTGTGTGTGTGTGAGTATAGGTATAAATGTGTATTCTATACAATTTTTCATAATCCTGATGATGCTTCATGGGAATTAAGAATCTTCACTATGAAGTGAAAGAAACTGAAGCACAAAGAGGATAAGTTATTTCTTCCAGGTCCTAAGCCCAGTAGGTTGTGAAGCTGGCATTCATACTCTGATTGGGATGAAGTCAAAGGGAGTCCCCCTCACCAGATTAAAAAAGCAGAACAGGAGACCTCCTCCAGAGCCCCTTAAAGAATTCCAAATAGACATGGCTGACTCTGCTCCATCTAGACCAGTCAATCTGTGGTGAAAGTGAGCAGAGAATGAGCTGCGGGCCGTGCAGGAACGGATAGAGGGACTAGACTGGTAGTTCCCAGGGCTGGAGATGGGGAAAGTAGGAAGAGGGGTCAAAGGGTACAAACTTCCAGTTGTAAGATGGGTGAGTTCTGGAGTTTTAATGTACAGCATGGTGATGATAGTTAACATATTATTGACCAGGGTTCTTTTGCAGAAACTAACGCCTATGGCTGGCAATTTGTTAGGTAAGTGAATGTTGATATGCCTCTGATCAATAATGTTCAAGCAACAAAAGATGTAGTAATATATCTCTGGTCAATAATGAGTTAATAATACTATATTGTGTACTTGAAATTTGCTAACAGAGTAGATCCTAAATGTGCTCACCACACTCCTCTCCAAAAAAACCTACCTACTTAAGGTAATGGATGTGTTTATCAACTTGAATGTGGTCATCTTTTCACAATGTGTTCCTGTATCAAATCATCACATTGTACACCTAAAATATACACAATTTTTATTGGTCAGCTGTACCTCAATAAAGCTGAAAAATAAATAATGAGGGGACAGGAGGCTTGAAGCTTGTCCCTTCTGTCATCAGAGCCCCAGAGTAACCGGCCAGGTTACTAAGAATAAAACAATGCGCTCCCTCAGTCATTACATTGCTCTCATGCCACCAATTAATGCATTCATTTTTTCCTTTGTGGGCTTGTTTACTCATTCATTTATTAACTCAACTCTTTTTCTCTCTTATTGTTTTCCCTACTTCTAAATGATCTTCTGTTTACCCACTCCTTAGTCAAACCTCCACACCCAGAGGGACTTCTGAGTTCAAAAGACTCTTTCTGCCCATCTGTCTGAGTCATGAGGACTCCAGACCGATTCCACCACACCCAGCTCCCCAGCTACTGGGACCACTACTTGTTTCATGGCAAAACGGCGGCACAAAACCAATGGCCGTGAAACACCTGAAAAGAGTCTTCTCATCAAGAGGCTGGTTTTAATTCAATTGGAACTTTGCAGATAAGAACATAAGATTAGAGAAAAAAAAAAAATGGTTGGTAGATACAGAATGCAGCTACAGAGAAAATTTAGGAGATGGGCTATGCAAAATTGAAAGTAATTTAACAGTTTAGTGAAGAAATAAATGAAAATGAATAAAAAAAAATAAAAGCTGAAGTCTCTAAATCTAGGCAGTGCTGAGTTCAAATCCTGGTTCTACCTGTTCTTACTGTTAAATCTTGATCAAGTTAAGTTTAATGCTGTCGCTTGGAGTGTAAGGATAAAGATGGTATTCAGCCCACTGGTTGAGAAAGTTAAATAGGATCAGGGGAAACACTTAGAACACATGGCCAGGCACATGATGGTCAAGGTTCAAGATGGTAGGGACACAGCAAAGAATACTGAGAGAGATAATAATAAAGAAATAGATAAATATAGAATATTTTGGCTGGTTATAAGCACTGAGAATAAACAGGCAGGATAAATGTCTAACAGAGACTGCAGAGCGATTGGGTCGCTCCTGAGGGGACCTAGGGTGAGGAACACAGTGATGCTATGAACTCCCAGCAAGTGCTGCTCAGAACAGGTTGTCCTAGGTAGACCCCAAAACTGACAGACCTGTTGTGGAGAAGAAGAGAGAAGAAATTCTTTATCTCTATAACAAAGTCATAAATAAAGTCTCCATCATAAAATGAAAGTAATTCTTCCTTGCTCTCTTTTTTCATATATAAGGAAGACTGACCACAATCTCTAAATGTATCTGAGAGCAATTTTGCTTAATAAACTGAAGACCAAACTCCCTCTTTAATATAAATTTGTGAGCCTACAGAACCCAGAACACTTTCAAGGGGCTTAAAAGAGACTTGCAGGCTTTATAGTCATGCGCCTTACTCCATTCTTAGAAGTCAAAATTGGGAACAAATTTGAGCTGGGAGGTTTGGAGGACCAAGCTTTTAAGCCAATGGAGGAGGTAACAGCCTGTAACATTCCCAGGTTGTCATCAGTGCGTCATGAAGCCAACTTGGATGACTGCCCTAAAGTGATCTACTCTTGCTGGGAAGGCAAGCAGCCTCTGGAACACTATGTCCAGGGTAGAGAGTATTTGGCAACAGTTCCCAGGGGTTTCTCATGCCCCTCCTATCCTGCTTGATGTCTCCTTGGGAGGTTTCCCATACAAAGAAAATGCCTCTGAATCTCCCCCCTCACTCAGTTCCTTCTACTATCTGGGGTACCTGTCAGGGGTGTTCAGCCCTCAAGGACCTCTCTATTGGTCCTGAGACCCCAGGAACTGCTAACACTTCCCTACACTGCCTGCGTGGCTCTTATTTCCCCATGGCCTTAATGAAGCAGCCCTGCGCCCACACAATTGCTTACTGCGTGTGCCTGGCTTCCTATTCCCTGCCCCATTGCAGAGGTCTCCACACCAATAACCAGCTTAATCTGGGACCAATTGAAGGTGACAGCTCACACCATGTGCAATCAGTCTTGCTCTTTTAGTATAATGCCTCTTGCAGCTCAGTTTTGATGTGCTGGCTTCTAACGGATTATCATTCTTTGGCTTAATAGCATGGAGTCTTGTTTTAAAGGGACAATCCCCTTTCTAGTGCATTGGTTCTGGTTTGTGCAAATTGCCCCACAGACCCTCTTGGTGGAGCAGGACAGGAGGTGTTTGTGAGGCAAGACAGGAAATGGCCAGCTTCATTGGTTTGGAGAGCCCCTCCCACCCGCTCCAGCTCCAACAAGAGCATCTCCTTCTGCCTCTGTTCACATAGCATGCAATAGGTTTTTAGTTGAAAAAGGGTTAGAGAAAGGTTGAATACTTTTGGACTGGATTGACTTCCTCCCCCTTTTGAAACGGGCCTAATAGTTTAGGGTGGTGTGACTCAGTGATCACAGGAGCCTTCACATTCCAACCCTGCATCTCAGATTAAAGCTATAACTTCAACTTCACATCATCTTCCTTCATTCAACCAATAACAACTATCAAGAATGTATTCTGTGCAGTGGATCTGAGCAGGACATGATATCTTCTTCAGACCAGAGTTAGGCCCTCTTTTGTGTGAATGTCTTAATTCTGGTTTCCAGGGACTTAATTCTAGGCCCCCAAAGACCTTTTTAAAAGTGTTTCTCTTAGGAAGTTTTCTGGCTCTCATGCCTGCCTGGGTAGCCCAGGGTCCCAGTGGGATGCACTGTGTGTTAGACTCTGAAAGACCCTCAGGGTCACGAAGAGCAACTTCGTGGCATCATTTAGTAAGTTTACCACTAACAGGTGCTTCTCACATGCACCAATAGATTGTTGTTTTTGTTTAGTTTCTAGGTTGAGTCCTACTCTTTTGCAATGCTATGGACTACAGTCCACCAGGTTCTTCTGTCCACGGAATTTTCCAGGCAAGAATACTGGAGTGGGTTGCCATTCCCTTCTCTAGGGGATCCTCTTGACCCAGGGATTGAATCTGCATCTCCTGAATTGGCAGGCGGATTCTTTACCACTGAGCCACCTGGGAAGTCCCCAGTAGATTATGATGTTTTAAAATTTCTCATTTCTTGCAATGATGGATATGTCTCATTGGAGAGATAATAAACTGGGTCTCATACCACAACGAAATTAGACAAAAAAGAGAAGAAAAGATTAAAAAGGGAAAGATTTGCAGTGGGGCCTGTAATATCCTCTGGGCACGGTGATGAAATCTAGTCTCCTGCCGGAAGGAAAGAAAAAATACTCCATCCTTTTTCCTAGAGATTTCCCCAGGTTTGAACATAAAACTCAATCTAGCCTGAATAGAGTCCATCCCATGGTATGGTTCAGTGAACCAGTAAGTTACTTTTTAAGAGGTATCTCTGACCTGAGAAAAAAATTTTTTAAACATCAAATTCTTACTCTCTCTCACTCTCTTTCTCTCACACTGCCCATATATACACATGCTCACACCCACTGCGGCTGCTAAGTTGCTTCAGTCGTGTCTGACTCTGTGTGACCCCATAGACGGCAGCCCACCAAGCTCCGCCATCCCTCGGATTCTCCAGGCAAGAACACTGGAGTGGGTTGCCATTTCCTTCTCCAATGCATGAAAGTGAAAAGTGAAAGTGAAATCGCTCAGTCGTGTCTGACTCTTCGCGACCCCATCGACTGCAGCCCACCAGGCTCCTCCGTCCATGGGATTTTCCAGGCAAGAGTCCTGGAGTGGGTTGCCATTGCCTTCTCACACCCACACTCACAATCAAATAGGAAACATTCCCATATTATGTTAGTGGCAGTATAGGCTCCAAATTTCCTGCAATATTTCTTCTGCCCTGTACTCCCATATGTTTGATATATACCACTTTTCAAAGTTTTGGCAGCTTCATCTATGCATAATAAAAGAGAGGGGCTGTAGATGATAGTAATCCTCACCAATGATTTCTTCTTGTCACATGTCCCAGAAAAGAAAGAAATCATTCTGGGATAACTCAATACTTTGAAGAATGACCCAGAAACACAAGCAAAAGGTCTCAGTGCTCGTCTAATTGCTATTGCTACAAGAACAAGGTGTTCAACTCTTCTTCTGAAGAAGCATTAAATGCACCTCACTATTTCGGAATATGTCAAAAGTATTTTAAAATATCACCCTTTGATTTCCTTGTTTTGGTTTCGTCCCGGTGCTTTCGTGGGACAAGAATGAAGGAGATAGAAAAAGTGAAAAGGAAAAGACAGAATTGTTTCTCTTCCTGAGTTCTTGCCACTAGAAGAAAAATGGTATTATAATAATAATAGTTACTGTGTATTAAATTCTGCTAAGCACATCATGGCTTCATCTAATTCCTGAAGCTAGTGCAAAGAAGTTATTATCTCCACTCCAGAGATGAAGACTGTGGCTGGGACGATGAGGATGGAATTAGCCCAAAGTCATGGCATGTTCTAGCTGCTAGGAATTACTATCCTGAACTAGCCACTTCACATTGACTGTCTGGTGAAATCTTCAGAGCATCCCTAGAATAAATATATGACTGAAATTAAAAGATGCTTCCTCCTTGGAAGAAAAGTGATGACAAACCTAGACAGCATATTAAAAAGCAGAGACATCACTTTGCCAACAAAGGTCCATTTAGTCAACGATATGGCTTTTTCAGTAGTTGTGTACGGATGTGAGTTGGATCATAGAGAAGGCTGAGTGCCAAAGAATTGATGCTTTCAAACTGTGGTGCTGGGGAAGACTCTTGAGAGTCCCTTGGACTGCAAGGAGATAAAACCAACCAATACTAAAAGAAATCAACCCTGAATATTCCCTGCAAGGACTGATGCTAAAGCTGAAGCTCCAATACTTTGGCCACTTGATGTGAAGAACTGACTCACTGGAAAAGATCCTGATGCTGGGAAAGATTGAGGAAAGGATGAGAAGGAGGCAACAGAGTATGAGACAGTTGGATGGCATCATCGACTCAATGGACATGAGTTTGAGCAAACTCAAGGAGATGGTGAAGGACAGGGAAGCCTGGCATGCTGCAGTCCACAGGGTCACAAAGAGTCAGACACAACTGAGTGGCTGAACAACAACCAACATTTTTATAACTGGTCAAAGTTGCAGGCTAAGTGGTGAATTCAGGGTAGAATTCAAACCTAGGTCTTTTTCATTCCAAAACATACACTCTATTGTGCCACAAACATTCTCATACCTTGTCAGAATAAATATCCTGAGCTTAGTTTGAAATGTATAGTTACCATGCACAGTCCACAATGAGAGGATTAGCCTTTTGCTACAGAGTTTCTAAACAGCATTTTTAAAAACATCCTTAAACAAGCATTTGCTGAGGAGTCCTTTGGGCCAAGCCTCAGACTGGACAGTGCAGGTTGGGCTGTGATAGAGGTGACCCAGAACTTGACCCCAGGGAGATCATGGTCCAGGAGAATTTGGGGTGGGGGTAGGAGAGGAAGGGAGAAGAAGGAAGTGAGAGCAGAGAACACAATACAATAATAGAGAACACACACAGCATATACTTACACAACAGTAGGTGGCAGAGGTGGAATTTGAATCCTGGCCTGTCATCTTAATCAATGCACTGAGATGAACAACATTTTTAAAGTCTTACTAGGCTCACTCACTTTCTTTGCACATCCATACACTAAATATAGTACTATCAACATAAGAGAATGAATATTTATAAGCTTATATGTAGTATAATCTTTTTGTGGATAGTCTGTCTTATCCATCCTGAAACTAATTAACTAGTTTATTTTGGATGATTCAGTTGGGAGTCATGCCCATACAACCAGAGAAAATAATTTTTAATTTTGAATAATAGAATAAGTTTCATATCTTGGTTTATCTTTTTGGCAGTCCCAACCTCTGTGTGGAGACCAAAACAATCCCTAAAGATAATAAAATACTATTGACTGAGGAGACTAAATATATTGAGTTGTTTTTATTGGAATGACTTAACAACAGGCCAGAAAGCAAACCTGGAAGTCTCCTCTTCTTTAAATAAATACCTGAAAAGATCGTAAATCAGGGTTACTAGAAAGTTTTCATTTACATTGACAATTCTGTCATTCAAATGATGCAAGTAAATTTACATTAGTTATATTGTCTAGGTATTTCTCAGAAAATTCTAAGTGGAATAGTTCCTTTACAGGAAGGGTATTTAAATAGTCCATATGCTTGGCTGAGATACCTAGGAGAGAATACTGACCATTTTATATTCATTCTTTTACTCCAGTAGACACTTAGGATCTGCTTATTGATTATTCAATTTTTTCCTTTGTATCTATGGTCTATTAGTACATTATCCAAGATCTAGTAAGTAGGTGTTCCTAGGAATATCAACATAGGAATTAGAATTGTCACTGAAGCTGTATGAAATCGGTGGGTTTGAGACTCCTGTCTGTGAAATCAGGACTTGAGGAAAAATAACATTCTGGCTCAGGGCAGCCAACCCACTAATTTATAAATGGCCCACTACATGTGAGGAGTCAGAGAGGACCAGGACTGAATGTCAGACCTCTGACAGTCAAGTCCACATTAGTGGATACAGTGATACCAGATGCATGTCAGGTGGTGTCTTGGGATTCTCAACGACTTGATTTCAAAGAAAAATCATCTGCAGGTAGAACACTGTTTATCTACCTGGCTGAAGCTTGCCTTTGTGCCATTTTAGTGGTGAGAAAACGAACCAGATTTGCTAGTTAATGAAATAAAATTCCCCCCAAAAGCAAGGAGTTTGGCCAACTCAAAATGCAAAGCAAGTGATCTTCATGCATTTTAAAATTATTAGGAACAAATGTTAGGGAAAACTGTGCTAATAACAAATTTATGATCTCTACCTTCAATATCCATATAAAGCAAATATAAAGTGAAGACCCAATCTGAATGGACGAGAATTGTTTATTTCACAGATTTCCACAACTAAGGGCTTTCCCTAATTCTGAGAGGATGTCCTCTGTTCACCACAAATGTGTTCACCCATATTAAAATAATCAGCTCTTTAAAGAATAAGCCCAGTGCCCATGTATACATAGGAACTGGTTAAATTTTGCTCAAACACTTTCTAGCTGAGCAAATTTCCTGTTCCACTCCAATTGTGCTGACTGCTAGTTGTCTTTTTAGGTCTATGTTTAAACGTCCCTTAAAAAACATTTTTCCCCAACCTCCTAATTGCTGTTAAGTTTCCATATTACACTCTATCTTAAAAGCTGCATATTTTATTCATAGCATTTATAGTAATTTATAATTGTATGGATGTGTATTTATTTGTTTAATGACTCTCTTCCCATTTAATGTTCATTTAATGCCATATGCATCCTTGTATCTCAAGTCTTCAGCACCAGAGTGGAGACTCGGTGCATATTCAGCAAATGAATAATGAATAAATGAGAAACAGAAATGAGAGTGACCATGTGTTCCCTAAGAGAGGCAAAGAGCAGCCCCTGCTCCCAGTAGGCCTTTGCTATATTTCGTTTCTTTTCCAAAAATGTCTGTGATATTCCTTCTTGTGTATTTATAATAGTATTCTCTTTTCTTGAGCCAGCTGGAATGAGTCTCTATCCCTTGCAACACAAGTATCCCAAGTCACAGCCAGAGAATTGTGCACTTTGACATAACAGACAAAGCAAGTATGATAATAACAAGGTAACATTTTAAAAGGAAATGTCAGAGGAAAGTAGTCCCCTTGGTATTGTTTATCTTTGCTTCATCCAATCTGAAAATGAAAACTCTCAACTTTCTAAATTTAACCCTTTAACAAACTAGCCTCTAACTCCACCTGGTGGAGACATAGAAACCTGGGGAGACGAACCAATCCAAAGCAGGATAAAAAAGCACACCTAGTGGATTTCTCAAAAAGAAAACACATACTCAAAAAGCCAAATAGATGACCTCCTGGGGTGTGTCTTACCCTGAGAAGAAAAAGGTTGTAATGATCATTTTCGCCTTTTACTCTTGGCTCCCATTTTTGCCCTTTTATGTACTGCAAGGTAGTCTAAGAGTCCAGGGACCTGCATATTCCATTTTCCCAGATTATTTGCCAACAAGCTTCTGGTTAGTTTCTACCAATGGGAAGTACTGATGGAAGTTCAAAGGGCGGGAGTAGGGAAAGGGGGTTTGCTTCCTGTTCTAGAATCTGTTGGTATTTTTCAACAACTAGAGCGCTAACCCTCTATCCTCATCTTTCAGCAATCATGCAGCAAAGAGTCTTAGCACTGCTGAATAGCAGCCTCTCAGCTGTCCCAGCACCCTCTTCATTTGTGGTTTCAACAGTGGCTCAGGCAGGCCCCTTTCTCCATGATCTTGTGTCTTGTAAAACCATTGCCCTCATTTATGTCTTCAGAAGGGTTGTTGATGCTCCCAGCAGCTACTTTGCATAGAGTTACTGGGCATAACCAATTCAAAGAGGCTAAATTAATGTTTTCCTACCCCCACCACCCACATGTATCCAGAATCTAAATTTTGGTCTTTAATACTATTGTGGACTATAGGGGAACAGGGTCCCTCAGAGAGTAACTCTTTCCAAGCCATAGAGAAGGAAGATGAAAGTCTATGTAAATCTGGATTACACTGCTTTTGCCAAAAAAAAATCTCATAACAACAGGACAATGAATTAGTACTGTTGTCCATTTTAAAGTATACATTATTTCTAGAATTTTAAAAACAAATTTCATAATATTCATAAACTAAACTATCCATAACCAAACAAGAGAAATCCGTTATTAGAAAGGATATATCCCAAGTAAGTGACTCGTTTTGTGTCACTTTGGGTTCTGCAAACTACTAAGAATCAACTTATCGAGAGAGTAAACCCTAGACCTTGGCAAGTCTGAGTATTCTTCTGCTTTGGGGTTTGGAAAGATTATTTCCTCCTTAAAGGAGGTATAAAAGTCAACATCTCCCCATGTGCTATTCAGTGAGTTGTTATTGATTATCCATTTTAAATATAGCAGTGTGTACATGTCAATCCCAAACTTCCTAACTGTCCCTCCCTTCCCCACTTAACAATCTAATTGGGAAACGAATTTGAAAAAGAATAGATACATGTAAAACTGAATCACTCTGTTGTACACCTGAAACTAACACAGCATTGTTACTCAACTATGCTGAATGCTAAGTCGCTTCAGTCGTGTCCGACTCTGTGCGACCCCATGAACAGCAGCCCACCAGGTTCCTCTGTCCACGGGATTCTCTAGGCAAGAATACTGGAGTGGGTTGCCATTGCCTACTCCAACATAAAATAAAATGGTTAAAAAATTAGCATCTGGCACGATTACTACGATCTTGGAACAGTAAAGCAGAAGAGCAAAAATAAGAATATAAATGTAAAATGAAATTATTAGTAGTGTAGTTATATGTTTTCATCATCACATTTATAACTATTTCAGTTTTACTGTAATACTTGTAATTAATATATTTTATGTGTAGATTTTCTGCTCTTCAAATTGTTTAAAGCCTTTAAGAGAATTTTGTATTTCATGTTTTGATTTCAACTAAATATTTAGAAGAGTAAAATTAAATGTATTCACGATCATTTAAATATTTGAGATATTTTTAACTGAACTCTGTAAGTACTGATGGATTATCCTTGTAAGTAATATAAAAATATTTAGAGAGATTGTGAGTGTTCAATGTTTAAGTGAATGTTTATAACAAAATGGTTTTAGGTTTAATGAATTAAGCATTAAAAAAAATAAAAGAGAAGGTTGCATTTTCCTTCATGGAGCTAAAGGACCCGTTAACACCTTTAACTCTCTGTAAAATGTCACACAGTTAAAGGAGGATGTATTATTCACTGCGGTTGGGGGAAGGATTTGTCAAAACATTAGTCTCCCCCAGCACCAACACTACGGATACTTAAGAGACCAGGAACCTAGCAGGCACGTGGCTTCAGCTATATTCGGCTTTGAATCTAGCCATGCCTTTTGAATTTCTTATTTTTATATTTTACCTATCATTGTTATATGTGTGAAGTAGATGTGGCATTGCCCTCATATTATCTAGTGCCATCTTAACTGGGAAATTCTCTCTTACTGAACTTTTAAAATTAAACTGGAAATACATACTTTTAAGACATCTGTCTCTCCTACTTAATCACAAACTCCTTTAGACATTGTTCTTCTTTGTATATACAGACTCCGGCACATAGTAAAGTGATCAATAAACATTTTTGAATAAATTATTGAGAGGGTAACATTTTGTGAATCCTGGAAATGCTGGAAAGGGAAGACAGAAGCTATTGCTTATGTATTATTGATGGGAAAGTAAACTGGTGCAACTCTTTGAAACTGAAGTTAGCAATGTCTTATAAACTTGTTCAGATAAGCTTTGACTGCCTTTATAGGAATCTGGCCTTAAGTAATAATGAAAAAGAAGCAAAACAACAACAACAAAATGGGAAACAAGCTGCATGTTCACTTACGTGGAATTGGTTAAATAAATTATAGTTTATTCATTAGATAGAAAATTAGCCCTCCAGTAAAAATACTTTAAAATATGATATAGAAATTAGAAAAGAAAATATTTATGGCATCAGCTCATTTTAAAGGCAGCATTTGGAACAATTATGACATTATAAAACACATGGGTTAAAAATTAAGGGAAAATAACACAAAAATTGTAGCAGTGTTAATCCCATCCCCTTTCTGTTTTTCAAATTATGTAAAATATGGCTCTGTAAATTGGCCTTATATTTACATTATAATTAGCTGAATTAAAAAAAAATTTTTCCTCTAACTATATATTCAATTGCAGGAATCAAACAGAATATACATTTTTTAAAATGTGATGTTTAATCTAGGAACAAACTCTACTTTCAGTTTTTAGCTCATAACAAGCATGAATTTCAGGGATCCTATTATATACTTTGATATTTTTTTAAACAATTTTTCTACATATGGTTAAATGTAAGTAGATGTTGCAACAGCCTTTGGGAAAATAAAAAGAAAGAGAAAAATACTAAGTTGAAATCACAATGAAATAAGGCTTAGCGAGACTTAAAAATATTATGAAGCCTTTCAACCAGTGACCACCACCATCACAAGAGTGAGGCCATCTTGGGCCTTCCAGCCTAGCCCAGTTATTACTTGCAAACCATGACTACATTTTCAGTCAACAGCAGTTTCCCTCTGAAGAAGAGTCCCTGTAGTAGTCCACAGTATTTAATGTTCTCATATGATCTTGATAGTAGAGATCGTTTGGCACTCAACACTACTAGCAACTGAAATTCTTAACACAGGCTCAACAATCCAAGCAATTCCAGGCTCCCTCTAACTTCACCTCTTCTTGGGATTGGGGCAGGGGTTGGGGGTGGGAGCAGTGGAGAACACATTTTTTCCAGGGACCTCATTTTACATCATCCCATTAGTCTAAATAGACAGGAGTAATTGAATGTTTGGGCACAAATGCATCTACAGAGGCCACTAAAAACAGATTTTAGGGCTCCACTCAGCAGAGATTGAAAAACTATAAAGGTAGAGGTATGAAATGTATATATTTAATGAGCATTTTTAATGACAATTCCCACCCTTATCAGTGAATCTGATGAAGATGATGGGAATCATTTGTTGTAAGTGGCCCTCATTTAATCAGTTGAAAGTCTGAATACAAGATGAAGGCTAACCTTCCTGCAAGTAATAGAAATTATGCCTACCTGACTGTCTTGAGCTTGGACCTCAGCTTTTCCTGCCTTCAGGCTAAAAATGAAACACTGGCTTTTCCCAAGTCTCAAGCCTGCCAGCTATTTGACAGAAACTACACCATTGGCTCCCCTAGATCTCCAGCTTGCCAACTAGAGATTTTGGGGATTTTTCACCTCCATAATCATGTAAGTCAAATCCTTATTATAAATGAATAAATACACATGTTTATAGATTCAAGTACACACACATGTACACACATCTAATTGCTACTGCTGCTGCTGCTAAGTCACTTCAGTCATGTCCAACTCTGTGCGACCCCATAGATGGCAGCCCACCAGGCTCCCCCGTCCCTGGGATTCTCCAGGCAAGAACACTGGAGTGGGTTGCCATTGCCTTCTCCAATGCATGAAAGTGAAAAGTGAAAGTGAAGTCGCTCAGTTGTGTCCAACCCTCAGCGATCCCATGGACTGCAGCCCACCAGGCTCCTCCGTCCATGGGATTTTCCAGGCAAGAGTACTGGAATGGGTTGCCATTGCCTTCTCCAACACATTAGTCCTGTTCTTATTAGTCCTGTTCTATTTCTGTTTCTCTGAAAAACACTGATTAATACAGGCAGGACACTTGGATACCAGATACCCACAAATTGACAAATGTCTACTACATTAAAACTTCTCATCATTTTGAACAGATTCTTATCCATCTCAATTCCACACCTCATTGAAGAGCTATGAATAGATTAGGATTTACCACTTAAGTATCTCAATAAGTATCTCAGTACCATTAAAGATCTCAATTTTTATCTCAAGCTTATTGTTACTTGTTCCCTTTCAAATTTGTTTGTAATTTTTAATAAGATAGATAAAAATGCCACAGTTTGCAAAACTGATTTCAACAAAAAAATTCAAAATTGTTTCAAAAGGAAATAAGCTTACAGAAAGCAATATGTATTCTTATACCCAACTTGAAGATGCTTTTGACAAGTGAACAAGTATCAATGTATGTGTTCATTGCATTATCAATGCAAATATCAATGCAAAGAAAACAATTTTTGTCATGAAACAAAATCAAGAGTACTGGATAAGGCAACTAATGCTTTGATCTTAGAGTTCAAGAATTTTAACTGTAAACATTAAGTAGATATGGTATAATCTTTACATTTAAAATAATTTTTATTTGACATTTTTCTTTTTCTGTCTCCTCTTTCAGTGTTTTCTATAACAAAATATAAATATCAGGTAGAGATGAATCTATTACTAGAACATAAAATTTTTTTTCGATATACTGGCTTATAAGAATAATAAAGAAAACCTCTGAACTTTTAGCAAAAACCCTATGAGAAAAAAAAGGGCTTTTGTTTACTATTATGGTCAAACACTACTTCCTAAGGCCCACTTGACTTCTCATTTCAGAACGTCTGGCTCTAAGTGAGTGATCACACCATTGTAGTTATCTGGGTCATTAAGATCTTTTTTGTATAGCTTTTCTGTGTATTCTTGCCACCTCTTTTTAATATCTTCTGCTTCTATTAGGTCCATACCATTTCTGTCCTGTATTGTGCCCATTTTTGCATGAAATGTTTTGCATGAAAGATCTCTAGCTTTTCCCATTCTACAGTTTTCCTCTATTTCTTTGCATTGATCACTGAGAAAGGCTTTCTTATCTCTCCTTGCTATTCTTCGGAACTCTGCATTCAAATGGTTATATCTTTCCTTTTCTCCTTTGCCTTTTGCTTCTCTTCTTTTCTCAGCTATTTGTAAGGCCTCCTCAGACAACCATTTTGCTTTTTTGCATTTCTTTTTTGGGGGGATGGTCTTGATCACTGCCTCCTGTACAATGTCATGAACCTCCATCCATAGTTCCTCAAGCACTCAATCAGACCTAATCCCTTGACTATTTGTCACTTCCACTGTATAATTGTAAGGGATTTAATTTAGGTCATACCTGAATGGTCTAGTGGTTTCCCCTACTTTCTTCAATTTAAGTGAATTTGTCAATAAGGAGTTCATGATCTTAGCCACAATCAGTTCCTGTTCTTGTTTTGCTGACTGTATAGAGCTTCTCTATCTTTGGCTGCAAAGAATATAATAAGTCTGATTTTGGTACAGACCATCTGGTGATGTTCATGTGTAGAGTCTTCTCTAGTGTTGTTGGAAGAGGGTGTTTGCTATGACCAGTTCATTCTCTTGTTAAAACTGTTAGCCTGTGCCCTGTCTCATTCTGTACTCCAAGGCCAAATTTGCCTGTTACACCAGGTATCTCTTGACTTCCTACTTTTGCATTCCAGTCCCCTATAATGAAAAGGACATTTTATTTGGGTATTAGTTCTAGAAGGTCTCGTAGGTCTTCATAGAACCGTTCAACTTCAGCTTCTTCAGCATTACTGGTTGGGGCATAGACTTGGTATGATATTGAATGGTTTGCCTTGGAAATGAACAGCGATCATTCTGTCGTTTTTGAGATTGCATCCAAGTACTGCATTTTGGACTTTTTTGTCGCCTGAGGGCTACTCCATTTCTTCCAAGGGATTCTTCCCCACAGTAGTAGATATAATGGTCATCTGAGTTAAATTCTCCCATTCCAGTCCATTTTTGTTCACTGATTCCTAAAATGTCAATGTTCACTCTTGCCTTCTCTGTTTGACCACTTCCAATTTTCCTTGATTCCAATTTCCCTGAATGGACCTAACATTCCAGGTTCCTATGCAATATTGCTCTTTACAGCATCAAAATTTACTTCCATCACTAGTCATATCCATAACTGGATGTTGTTTTTGCTTTGGCTCTGTCGTTATTTCTCCACTGATCTTCAGTAGCAAATTGGGCACCTACCGACCTGGAGAGTTCATCTTTCAGTGTCCTATCTTCTTGCACTTTCATACTGTTCATTGGGTTCTCAAGGCAAGAATACTGAAGTGGTTTGCCTTTCCCTTCTCCAGTAGACCACATTTTGTCAGAACTCTCAAGCATGACCCATCCATCTTGGGTCGCTCTATACAGCATGGCTTATAGTTTCATTGAGTTAGATAAGGCTGTGGTCCAGTTTGGTTAGCTTTCTGTGATCGAGGTTTTCAGTCTGTCTGCCGTCTGATGGAGAAGGATAAGAGGCTTATGGAAGCTTTCTAATGGGAGAGAGTGACTGAGGGGGAAACTGGGTCTTGTTTTGATGGGTGGGGCCATGCTCAATAAATCTTTAATCCAATTTTCTGTTGATGGCCAAACTATGGTGGAGGTAATGAAGATAATGGCGACCTCCTTCAAAAGGTCCCATCATGTACTGATGCATTCAGTGCCCCCAACCCTGCAGCAGGCCACCTCAGACACACGCCTCTGCCGGAGACTCCTGGACACTCAGGGGCAAGTCTGGGTCAGTCTCTTGTTGGGTCACTGCTCCTTTCTCCTGGGTCCTAGTGTGCACAAGGTTCTATTTGTACTCTCCAAGAGTGTTTCCCCAGTCCTATGTAAGTTCAGGGAGCTCTGTGATGAGATTAATGGCAACCTCCTCCAAGAGGGCTTATGCCATACCCAGGTCTGCTGCACCCAGAGCCCCTGCCCCTGTGGCATGCCACTGCTAACCCATACCTTTTCAGGAGACACTCAAACACAGTTCTAGCTCAGTCTCTGTGGGGTCTCTGAGTCTTGGTGCACACAAGGTTTGTTTGAGCCCACTGAGCATCTCTGGCAGGTAAGGGGTTTAATTCTAAATGCGATTTTTGCCCCTCCTACCGTCTTGCTGGGGCTTCTCCTTTGCACATGGACGTGGGGTATCTTTTTTTGGTGGGATCCAACATTCTCTAGTTGATGGTTGTTTAGCAGCAAATTGTAGTTTTGGAGTTCTCGCAGGAGATGAGTGCAGTCCTTCTACTCTGCCATCTTACACCCCAAATTCACTACTAATTTAAAATATGAAAATAAGAATTTTTAAAAGTACATAATGATATCATTTCAAGAATTCCTGGGAATCCTGATTCTTCTTTCCAGACCCCAGAAATACTAATTTTGAAACCCTATAAGAATCTAAACCCAGAAATGGTGAAAGCCAGGAGGCACACAGTACACGGGAGACCAGATAGACAAGTCCATCACGACTCCTACCCATCTCATGAAGCAGTGCCTGAGGAGATGATGGGCTGCCACCAGGGGGCAGCAGTGAGCACAAGCGCTTAGTTCTGAAACCCGACATGGCCAAAGAGAACTTGAGAGAACCCACATTCAGAAGCCTCTTAGGTTTTTAGTTTTAAACTATCAAGATATTTAACCTGTCAACTGCCTTAATTAACCTATTATGATTATCTTTTCACTTGCTTTTGACTGTTAAACCAAAAAAAAGTATAGTGGTCTCTTGTTTTCAAAGTAGGAAGCATGCCTTAGCTAGAACAGTGGCATATACCTGGCACTCAATAAATAGATGTTAAGAAAATTAAAGTGTGACATTAATTAATGAGAGGAACAGAGAAAATTTTTATTTGGAACTGGCGTTTTTCCCATAAGTCAAAATTATGCAAAACCAAATTACCTGTAAAGAAAATGTAATTGAATGTTAGATTCTCTGACATAATCCTCATATACAAACTTTTATACAATAACTACACACGATTTTTATCTTTTTAAACTTCAACCAATTGGGTGAGTGAAGAATCAGCTTTAATAGGAAGCTTTTAATTTCTTCAGGGATATGGTAAGGATTATCTTAGCTGAAGTTAATAGGAGATGCAGATGTATTGATTAGTTATAAGAAAAGCAGGTTAAAGTAAATAGTCTTGTTTTCTCATCATAAACTTACCTGTTCATCCGAACATAAAATTAGATACAGACTATACTGCATATCTGGCTTCCCTGGTGGCTCATATGGTAGGGAATCTGCCTGCAATGAAGGAGACCTGGGTTCAACACCTGGGTGATGAAGATCCCCTGGAGAAGGGAATGGCTACCCACTCCAGTATTCTTGCCTGGAGAATTCCATGGACAGAGGAGCCTGGCGGGCTACAGTCCTTGGGGTCTCAGAGAGCCAGATGTGACTAAGCGACTTTCACTTTCACACTGCATATACTGTATATAAAAATGGGATCTGGTTATTCAAAACTCTATGTGGTTTTCTTTTTTTGTATGTAAATACATCAGAGTATTTGCCAAGATTAGAAGTATATATCAAAGTCAAGGCCTGTGTTAGCACTGCTAGTCAACGACTAATTCTTAAATTTCATTACGCTAAAGATAATTCAGAACATAATATTAACAATTTAGCTAGGTATTTTTTTTTAAAGTTCTCTTGAACACTGTGAACTATGTCACAGTTTGAATCCCAGGAATGTCACTTCAATAAGATGCACTCATATCAAATGTCTGCTATAATAATTCCTAGCACATATGGAATTCCATGTGTCAGACCCTGCATGGAGCACTTCACAGACTTCAACTCAACAACCTCTTGTTAAGCCTGTGAAGTATTATTATTCTCCTGGCTTTACTGTGGGGGATGCAGGGGAGGAAACCAAGAAAAGAAACAACAAAGAAATCACACCTCCATTCAGGGCTTGATGTGTGGGCTGATGAGAAGTTCATGGAGACTCCAAGAGAAACAGGGCAGATAAAGCTGGAAACCTATGAAAAGACCAGGTTCTAAGCCAGAGTGGCATCTTTGGATACCTCAGCCCATTAGGGCTAACCATTGGTTTTCCTTAACATATTTCCTGTCTCAGAGAATCCTGGGTTGTTGTTGTTGTTGTTGTTTCCCTTTTTTTCTATTTTAAATTTAAATTTGAATTCTAAGTTATAGGACTCTATAGAGTGGTTCCAAACTCTATATTGTTTTTGCTTCTTTACTTCTGCCTTGAGAATATATCATGATATAAAAAAGTTAAATTGAATATATAAAGTAAAAACCATAAAATATAAAATAAAAATTAGACTACTAGGCTTTAAGATGAGTTTTAGGGGGGTTTGTAGTCTGTTTTTATAGCTAGTGAAATAGTTCTTAATAAAATCAAGTCACATAGGCAGTTTTAGCAGGAAGAGGTAACCTAAAATGTAGTATGATAATAGTTTCAGGTTTTGCATGAACTAACGTTGATTTCGGAGAAGGCAATGGCACCCACTCCAGTACTCTTGCCGGGAAAATCCCATGAATGGAGGAACCTGGTAGGCTGTAGTCCATGGGATCGCGAAGAGTCGGACACGACTAAGCAACTTCCCTTTCACTTTTCACTTTCATGCATTGGAGAAGGAAATGGCAACCCACTCCAGTGTTCTTGCCTGGAGAATCCCAGGAACGGGGGAGCCTGGTGGGCTGCCGTCTATGAGGTCGCACAGAGTCGAACACGACTGAAGCGACTTAGCAGCAGCAGCAGCAGCAGCAACGTTGATTTCAGGTAAAACTTTAAAAAAAAAAAAAAAAAAGAAGTTTGAGCTCCCCCTTGTGGTAGTTGATGAGAGCTAAACTCAAATTTCTGGTTCCTAGTGAAAGAAAGTACAGATATGTCTTAATGAGCCAGGAGAGAAACCTGCATTCTTTTCAAAGGAGAAAAAGACCTGAAAAATATTGACAAATGGTTTCTAAATGTGCAGAAGACGACTCTTTATCTGAGGGACTTCTAGTATAAGAATATCAGAGCGCACCCTTGGACAACATCCTGCCGAGAGATGGAGTGTATGTGTGTATTAATTTGTGCTAATTACTAACATTTAAAATATTTTAGTACCTGCATGAAAGTCCAGGTTTCCAGCTTATCTTTGACAAATCAGAAGATCTGGGAGCCAGAGGTCTGCAATAGTTAGCAAGAACTGAGTATTCACGTTCCCTAAATACAGGACAGAGCTCATTTCTCCACGGTCCCACTGGATAACTGCACTTACTGTACTGTTCTCTTGACTGTTGCTGGCTTCTGGGTTTGAATCCCTGTTAAAGGAGGAAGACGATGACAAAAAGGCTCAGACATGATTGAAAAAGCATAAACCACGAAATAAAAGACCCTTCTGCTTCCCAGCTTTGTCATATGTTGGCTGGATCACTTTGGTGGTGGGGGTGGGGGGTGGGGGGGGGAATGGTCTATATCTTTTAGCCTCTACGTTTTCATCACTTTCTATGCTCATCCAATCATGCTGAGCTTTTATTTTTACTAAATAGAGTAGTTTGTAGAGAAGGTATGGATTATTCTCTACAATACTATTTTTAAAGTGATGCTGATTTCTCTAAAACGTGCAAATTATGGTCTTTTCGAACTATCTAAATTCATGGTAATTTAAACACTTTTTGTAGCCCCCCCCCCCCTTTATCCCCAAGGGATCTTAAGGAGAAAAAAATTCAAAGAATTTTTTTGTTTGTCCCTTTTTCATCAGTTATCTCTCAACTCTAGTGTCATCCTCTCAAACAAGCTTTCCTGGTTACCTTGCTAAAGCAGCCCTCCCAGCCATTTACCTTATTTTACCCTTTTCTTAGGGCTTCCTAGGTGGCGCTAGTGGTAAAGAACCCACCTGCCAATGCAGGAGACCTAAGAGACTTGGATTTGATCTCTTAGGTCAGGAAGATCTCCTGGAGAAGAGAATGGCAACCCGCTCTAGTCTTCTTGCCTGGGAAATCCCGTGGACAGAGGAGCCTGGTGAGCTACAGTTCATAGGGTTGCAAAAAGTCGGAGGTGACTTAGCACAAACAAGCACCTTTTTCTTAGCCATTATCAGCAGAAGCAGTGGCTGAAACCATGAGTAATGAGTAAATTAATAAGTCCATTTCACCTGCCTTCACTAATTAAGGTCGGTTGACAACTTACACATTCTTCAAGCGGCAGGTAACCTAAACAAGAAGTTTGCTTGTATTGTTTTCCAGAAACTGGCAGTCAGCTGTGTCTAGTTAGAGCTAGGCTGGTAACGATTGGACAGGACCACCCAGCCTTCAGCGGGGCATGTGCCTTTTGACCTCAGCAATCAGGAAAACTCCACCCCCCAGCATGGAGAGGCCTGTCGCCCAGTTACGCCTGCGCAGAACAGCGACTCCCACTGCTTTCTCCAATCACCCTTCCCCCGCTTCCCACCTCAGACCACCTGCTTCGTTATTCTTTATTCTGTATCCTCTCAATATACCCTGAGCCCCCTGCCTTCCAGGAGGTGGATGTTTGCCCACCTGTCTGCTTGGCCGCCTGGTGAATAAACCCTCTCATTGCTACAAACCTCGGTATCTCAGTGTTTTGTCTTTCTGAGCATCAGGCAAGCGAGCCTTTCGGGAACCTTGTTCTTGTTTTAATTTAACTCTTTCACTTATTTGGTTCATTAGTTTGTTTTTGTAATGGTTTCTTGTGTGTAATACTTTGGCCACCTCATGCGAAGAGTTGACTCATTGGAAAAGACCCTGATGCTGGGAGGGATTGGAGGCAGGAGGAGAAGGGGACGACAGAGGATGAGATGGCTGGATGGCATCACAGACTCGATGGACATGAGTTTGGGTAAACTCCGGGAGTTGGTGATGGACAGGGAGGCCTGGCGTGCTGCGATTCACGGGGTCGCAAAGAGTCGGACAAGACTGAGCGACTCAACTGAACTGAACTGAACTTGTGTATTTCCTCCCTATGGAAAGAGATCTGCTATGTTCAGTGCTGTGTTCTAGAACCTATTCCAGTGCCTGATACTAACTGCCCACAGATGCATCAGTGTCTTATGAGGTAGTGTTTCCCAAGCTATACTGAAGACTCGTTGGTTGTACAGTCTCACATGCTGTCTCCAAAGAAATTAGAAGAGGAGGGACAAATGAGTATGTCAGAAGTCAAGCTGATGTTCTCAAGGAAGGCAAAGAGACATCACCTAGAATCAAGGTGAGGATTCATCTTGCTGGGCAGTGCACAAGCAGGTGGGGTTCACATCTCAGCAGTCAGTCTGACCCTGAACCTGACACCAAGATTCCTCCTAAAAAGGCTTATTGGATTCACTTAGGAATACTCGGTATCACTTGTGACTGACTGAGTTGTTACATTTATTGTTGATAATTTTTTGGATCTGGTTCTAAACTTCAAGATGAGTTTTACAATTAAATAACTTGGAAAAATGGGAAGAGAGCTAGTCTCTTCATCCCTAGGGCCAAATCTCTCTTATTAATCTTTTGCAGTATATCACAAATCAGTGTGTATATCAACAACGGTAAGAGGCCAATCAAAAGCCATGTGACCAACGTGCTTAAGAAAAATTAACCACAGATGCTTGTCACAAAATGATAACTTAATTTTTTTTATGAGAGGCTCAGGAAATGGTATGACTTAACATTCAACCTTGTCATTGACTCAAGAATATTACTCTTGTATCCCAGAAAACTCTATGATTCCCCATTTATACTCCACTGGTTATAAAGCAGTAGAAAAGACAGCACAAAAACGACAATGTATGTTTGTCAGATCTTCCTTCACACCCTGGACAAGACATTTCCCTGCCTCCTTCACACCCCAGACAAGACACTAAGCATGCTGCCTTCCCTATGACCTGAAATGTCATTGCTTTTAAGACACTTTGATTTTAAAAGGTTGTTATTGCTACGTAGCTGAAAAATTTCCCTAGACTTTACCAGGCTTAGGTCCAAAGGAGGTATTCATTAACATTAACATCCCTAGTATTATTGCGCCCACTTTGGGGGAAATGAACATTAATACTCTGTAAAGGGACACTTGTTTGTTGAGCTGTAGTCTATGGACTGATCAGTGAGGCTCATTCACTGTGAAGCTTGCTCTGAACTCTTATTTTGCTCCTCCAGTTCTTCAAACCAGTGCCTGAGAAGTGCCTGTCATGGACGTCTGCCTTGAGGACACCAGAATCCCTTCATGTGGACCATCTCCCCATGCTCCAAAAGCTGTCCCTTGATGATGGTTTCGGAGCAGTGACATGCTCTGTGCGCTGTGAGCAGAATGTCTCTCTTCCCTTCTGTACGTTATGTGTGCTTTCCAACAACCAACAGAACGTCAAATGTACCCCAGAATCCTCTCTCTACCAACTGGCCCCATCTGATTGTCTGCAGACTCTGTCTCTACAGGACTCTGATTGCCGTTCTTCTCTCCAGCTTCCTGAAAGGCGGCTTCCCTCCCCCTACCCAACCCCCCAGTGCAAATCGACTACTCCAGGTGAGTAGAGGCCACTAGCTCTTATCAGCTTATCAGAAACATCTTCGTAGCTCTGAAGCCCAGCTCTGTGTACAATTTAATTGAAACCTTCACTAAAATTTATTCTATAAACTCAGGTTTTAGAGCAGCACTGTCCAATAGAAATGGAACACAACCACAAGTGCCAGCTATGTGTCATTTAAAACTCAGTAGCCACATTAAAGAAAAAGAAACAAATGAAAAGAATTTTAGTAACTTTTTTATTTAACCAAATACATGCAAAATAATCTCTCCAATAATCAAAATGAAAAAAATTATTAATGACATATTTTACATTAGTTTTTCATATCATCTTCAAAATCAGTGTGTATTCTATATTTACAGCACAATTTAGTCTCATGTTTCAAGTCAATAGTCACATGTGGCTAGTGGTTACCATATTGGGTCTCTCAGCTTTATAGCACAGGAAAGAATTTTGAAAATTTTGAAATATTTTGCAAATGAGACTTTACAAGGTTACATGACTTCTAACAAGTCAGACAGCTAACCAGCAGCAGACATATGGCTAGAACCCCGAGATCCTGAAGCTCAATCATATGCATTTTTATTCATTTAATGCTGCTCATCTTAAATTTGTTAAGCCACTCTATTACTAAAACAGTTCTATGTAAAAAATAACTAAGAATGTGGCAAAATAATTTGGACCACTGTTTTTGTTGATCTATAAAAGATTTGGTTTCTCCAACTGAATAAAATCTTCCTTGCAATTGTTTTTTGATATCTCCTTACAGTTAGAACTGGACATGGAACAACAGACTGGTTCCAAATAGGAAAAGGAGTACATCAAGGCTGTATATTGTCACCCTGCTTATTTAACTTATATGCAGAGTACATCATGAGAAATGCTGGGCTGGAAGAAGCACAAGCTTGAATCAAGATTGCTGGGAGAAATATCAATAACCTCAGATATGCAGATGACACCACCCTTATGGCAGAAAGTGAAGAGGAACTCAAAAGCCTCTTGATGAAGGTGAAAGAGGAGAGTGAAAAAGTTGGCTTAAAGCTCAACATTCAGAAAACGAAGATCATGGCACCCGGTCCCACCACTTCATGGGAAATAGATGAGGAAACAGTGGAAACAGTGTCAGATTTTATTTTTTGGGGCTCCAGAATCACTGCAGATGGTGACTGCAGCCATGAAATTAAAAGACACTTACTCCTTGGAAGGAAAGTTATGACCAACCTAGATAGCATATTCAAAAGCAGAGACATTACTTTGCCAATAAAGGTCCGCTAGTCAAGGCTATGGTTTTCCCAGTAGTCATGTATGGATGTGAGAGTTGGTCTGTGAAGAAAGCTGAGTGCCGAAGAATTGATGCTTTTGAACTGTGGTGTTGGAGAAGACTCTTGCAAGTCCCTTGGACTGCAAGGAGATCCAACCAGTCCATTCTAAAGGAGATCAGTCCTGGTTGTTCTTTGGAAGGAATGATGCTAAAGCTAAAACTCCAGTACTTTGGCCACCTCATGTGAATAGTTGACTCATTGGAAAAAACTCTGATGCTGGGAGGGATTGGGAGCAGGAGAAGAAGGGGATGACAGAGGATGAGATGGCTGGATGGCATCACCGACTTGATGGCATCACCGACTCGATGGATGTGAGTTTGAGTGAACTCCAGGATCTGGTGATGGACAGGGAGGCCTGGCATGCTGCAATTCATGGAGTCGCAAAGAGTAGGACACAACTGAGTGACTGAACTGAACTGAACTGAATTAAATCAATTAATATCTCATTTTAAAAATAGAACATTAATAAATTTTTCAAAGGAAAATATTTTACAAAAAAGGAAAATGAGAGGTAATATTTATCCAGCTTTTAACTAGGTACTAAATGATGTGCTACATGCTAAATGGTGCTCAGTGATTTTCAGCTTCATCTCATGTAATCCCTGCAGCAATTTGAGTGGAGACAATTATCTATCTAAAGATGAGATAATTTGAAGGCTAGTAAGGATAAGTGAGTAGCCTGAGTCAGAAAACCAGTAATGACTACAAAAAAATTACATGGCCACTGAGTGACACTCTTTAAAACAAAACTTAAGCCTTGGCCCGGAATCCCAGGCCTGTACTCTTTCCCTCCACCACCCAGCACCCACAATTATTTAGTTGTCTGTGGACTTGAAAAACATGGAACCTTTTCTGTGACACAGACCCAAAGGCTGAGTGTTTCCACTGGCCCTTATCTACTGTTTCCCTGTGGAAAAACATTTCCCATGGAATCAATTCATTCCATGTTCCATTGAGATCAGCTGTAATTCCAGCTCTTGACCCCTTTTGCACCGGGTTAATTTTCATCTGCTGTTGGGTTATTCCATCATATTCCACTACAAATGTATTCATTAATTCTGAAGTCAATCCCCTAAGCACCTTACCCTTCAGGCCTGCTAATCTACCATCTTTTTCAGGGTTATCCTCTCATCACTCATAATAATATAAAATGTCATAAAATGTCATCATGCATAAAATGTCTCTTAATTAATGTCATTCAGTTTGACCTGCCTTAACACATAGAGTCATTTCTAAAAATTTATAAATCCACTTCCTCCATTTATTTCCATTATCAAGTCATGTGGGAAATATTTGATCCCAAAAGGAAAAAAAAAAGCACTTTAGGATTTTAAAATTTTAAAATACTCTCTGCTCCTGTTGACTCACAGTCCTTATGTATTTAGCCCATGTATATAATTCCTGAAATACTTGTCATGTCTATAGGCATATAGACATATGCTCTCTAATTTATAATCACATCTGCATTATGTACATGTGTATGTGCTCAGTTGCATCCAACACTTTTGTGATTCCATAGACTGTGGACCGCCAGGCTCCTCTGTCCATAGAAGTTTACAGGCAAGAATACTGTAGTGGGTTCATTTCCTTCTCCAAGGGATCTTCCCAACCCAGGGATCAAACCCATGTCTCTTGTGTCTCCTGCCTTGACAGATGGATTCTTTACCACTGTGCCACCCGCATTACAGATTGCTAATTCCATGCCTGGGTTGCTTGACAAAACAAGTAAGTGGGTATTTAGAGACCCAACAAAGCGGAATTTTTTTTTTTCCAGAAAGAAGCATCTTCTAAATGACTTTCAGGAGTCAAAAAGCATGACTTCAGTATACTTGAAAGTTTAGAGTTTTAAGAGTAATATTTTTTTTAACTTAAAATTAGATATTGGGGATCACCATTAAAATTTCATTTTTCCATTCATAAAAATAATATGACCTTCACAAATTCTCATTTTAACAGTGTTCTCAATTTTTTCCCAGAGTTCAGAAGTACAGCCTAGCAGAAAAAAGGTATCCGAAATGGTTACCAATAATTAGCAAATTGGTGGCTGTGCTTTCCTCTCTGAAGCATTAAATGATCTCTTAATTACTCTTTACAGTTCATCCTCATCATTCCCTTAGTGTAATGTGTTGGCTGGTGTGGAACATTTTTGTTTACAAATGAAAGCTAACCCATAAGATGGACTGTAATAAGGGGTCTTATACTGTCTAGACCTTTTAAATCCACTTTTATCTACAGATAAGAGACTGCTCTTAATAGTGGCTTTGATGTTGAGAAAGTAATCAATGAACCTAATCAGTTATTTTCAGGCAATTTATGGAGAGTTACCATTTTAGAATCTTACAAGGAGCATGGGTATTTCTAATCCACTCTCAAGATGCTATTTTCCCCTTAAAATTCTTGGGGAAATCTTCAGAGGGTCAGTTGGGGATTTCAGAACTTAAATCACCTTCTGAATTTAAGCTGGATATATTTGAATGTCATGATCCACTTGACATGATCGACTACTAATCTGCTATGTTGTGGAATATTCTATTACTTCATTTGGATTTAGGGAGTTTCTATTAGTTTACATAGATGCACAATGAGTGATCCAGAAATTAAAAAAATGTCCTGAAGTAATTTTTGTGACATGGGAAAATGTTAAATAAGAAAATAGGATAAAAACTAAATACATCTTGTGACTCAAAATATTTTATCAAGTCTGTGTGTGTGCGCATGAATCTGAGAAAAAAATACACCAAATGTTAACAGAAGTTATTCCAGCTGCTGGAATTAAGGATTCTTTTGCTTTTTACATTTTATTAAAATTCTCTAAATTTGTTTTAATGAAAATGTACCACTACTGTAGGTTTTTAAATGACCAAGGATTTGTATGAAAACTTCTGGGTGTATAGGAAGATGTGTGTTATATGTGTTATATAATATTTAAGTTCCCAGAAGAGGTCAAGTATTTCAGGTCCAGAGTTTCACAGACACATTGTTCCATTATTCATAATTACTAAGTCACCAGGACCCATTCTGATAAAGGCAGCTGTAGCATCCAAGGCAATCCATGACAAGAGAACTTTGAGAAAAACAAATTTTATATAGGAGCTTAAGAACTCCTGTCACGGTCCTATAATGCTGTTTCCTTCTCTTACTGGTTGTAAAAACAGGTTCGGAAGTGGCATTCCCTCTTTTAGATGCTTGTCCATGTCATAGGATGGGAATATTGAATATTTTCAGTAGCTCTCTGGAAACTGAAAGAACTAAAATTTCTAAAAAATGTTTAATTTAAATCAGGTAGATACTTAGGTCGGAGAAGGCGATGGCAACCCACTCCAGTACTCGCCTAGAAAATCCCATGGATAGAGGAGCCTGGTAGGCTGCAGTCGATGGGGTCGCACAGAGTCGGACACGACTGAAGCGACTTAGCAGCAGCAGCAGCAGATACTTAGGTGCTATAAAAACCTAACTTAGTTTTTAATTTATAGAAAGATTGAAAGTTAGCATGTGGTGTCCTAATGCTTCTTACACCACGAGCACTTGTTTGGAAAATACATTGCCTTGAGAAGGGTTTCCCTTGTTGCTCAGACGGTAAAGCATCTGCCTACAATGTGGGATACCTGGGTTCGATTCTTGGGTTGGGAAGATCCCCCGGAGAAGGAAGTGGCAACCCACTCCAGTACTGCCTGAAAAATCCTATGGACCGAGAAGCTTCGTAGGCTACAGTTGGACATGACTGAGTGACTAACAAAATTAGAAGGTGAAGCCCTTTGGGGACAATTTGTCATCTCATATCATCTTCCTTGTGAAGCAGATCAAGACAAGGGAGTTTCATCCATATTGTAAACTTGGCAACATGTGTAAATCAATTATCTAATCTTATTACTACACAGTACAAAAGTAATCCAAGTAGAAATAAGCACTAGCTTTATTTACTCATCTGCATTATAATCTGAGATAATAAATTCAGCCCATCAACAGAATTCCATTTTGTACAGCATAGTAAAGTTTTTCATACAGATAACAGAAGGTTCTTTTCACAGTGTTATTGCTGTAAGTTAAATTGATTCAATTTAATTAACAAGCATTTATTCAGTGCCTACCTGTGCACAGCACTATAACAGGCATACAAAAATTAGAAGATATGATCCCTGCTCATAGGGAGTGTACAATCTGGATAGGAAAGATGATTCATGCATATAATTTTTTTAAATTACAAATTAAAGAAAAATCAGTAGAATAACAAACTCTAAGTTAAAGACAGGCGAGTCCAAAGGGAGCCTATAAAGAGAGTTATATGATTGGTAATGGAGGCTAGTTAGGCAAATTTGACCAGAGGAAGTAATCTTGAATTTGGTTTGATGGAAGTGATGAGCACATGGATTGGCAGAAGAACAGAGTGCTCACTCTATGGCCAGAAAGAAAAACTCAAAGAGAGAGTAATACAAAATTAGTAAATCAATTGTAGGGAATGGCAGGCAAATTGGCTTAGCTGGGGATGGGGTAGGGGTGGTGGTAGAGACACTGAGTTAAGAGATATAACTGAAGTCATGAAACAAAGTTGGCTGAGTGCATTGATTGTTACTAGTCAAAGTCAATTTAAATTTTAACAAGATAATAATGTTTAAACATCGGTATAAATCACCCCCCTATAATAGTATGTATTTTCCTAACCTTAACAAAAAAGCAAAGAAAAGGTATAGAATTTTAGACTCCAAACTCAGGAGATATGATTATTGGAGGTCATGATCAGACTGTGATGGAATAGTACTCACTTAATGGTATCATTTTTCTTTTAACTCACAAAGTTATATTTAAAGTAAGCTGCTGCTACTGCTAAGTCACTTCAGTCGTGTCCAACTCTGTGCGACCCCATAGACGGCAGCCCACCAGGCTCTACTGTCCCTGGGATTCTCCAGGCAAGAACACTGGAGTGGGTTGCCATTTCCTTCTCCAGTATTTAAAGTAAAGTAAGACTTGTATACTTCCTCACAGTGTCAAGACCTTCAACCCAGTGTTGATCAGGCCCCTAATTCACTTGGGATTTTTCTTCTAAAAAACCCATTCCTTCTCATACTGAATCCAGCATAAACAAAAAGGTTTTGGGTATGCATTTGTGGATGAACCATGGATGGGGAGACAGAATGAAAAAGGAAAACAAGATAATTTCAAAAAAGTGAGTTAATGAATGATTACAATGAATACTTTATCAAGATATTTCTGAATTCAGAAGAAAAAAAAGGGTGAAATACCCCCATTTCCAGACTAAGAAAACTAAGGCAGAAGAAATGTATAAAATGTAAGTCCATATGAGCAAAAGGTTTTTAAATTAACCCAGCAAGTAAGCTAGTGATCCATACTGCAGGATCACCACACTTTTAAACTCAATTCATTAAAGAAAATGTCAGGGGAGTGGTTCAGGGGAGAAAGTGGTGGTGGGGGAACAAATCCTTAATTTGGAATAAGGTAGAGATCCTTGTTTTTTAGTTAGGGCAAGTGATGCCTTGATTGATCATCGAGACCGTGATAATCCATCAGGTTTAGAACAGGGTAGAATCAACTCTTCATGCTTTGTCCTCTGGGCCTTCACGAAAGTCACTGACTTAGAAATGCGTGATGAGGAATACTTCTGGGCCTCCAGAATATCCATGAAAATTACTGGCCACCAGCAGCTGCAGCTATTCAAATTAAATAAATAAATAAGAGAGAGGAAGAAACAGAGAAAGAGGAAGAGATAAGGAAAAACTCGTTTCAGTGTGCATAATGGTTCTGAATGAGATGGCTTAAAAACCTGTCTATCTTCTAAATGTGCTCCATGTTGCCATAATATTTTTTGCCAAATATCTCTATATTTCTTATTTTACAAAATCTGCACAAATTCTAAAGACAAGAGAATAAAAGTTCTCTTTTGGTAACATTTATTCATTCATTACTGCTTATGTAATTAATATAGAAATGTATTCCTTTCAAATTTTTCCCAGTAAAAGAATTCCTCATTGTCCAGTAGATATTTAGTAGGTATTTATTGAGTGACTGATATACAAAGTCCTATATTAAGTCCTGAGGAAACAACTATAAATTATATAGTCTCTGTCTTCACAAAGGTTATACACATTTTTAAACAAATTATGGAAAAATATCAGAAAAACAGCATGCAATAACATCATATCACTATTTAAAAGAATAAAAAAAACCAATATGCCTTAGCTAGAATTCAGATCTTAGAAGTCAGAACATTTTGTCAATTATCTCAACAGAGCTAAAAAAAAAATTAATGCAGTTAAGAAACAAGTAGCAGAATGCAAAAAAAAAAAAAAAGCACACAAAACATAAGACAAATATAATCCATGGATATGGCATTGGAAGTTGCTATATCCATTTATGCCGCCATAAAGGTTGGCCAACATAATAGGAATGTAGTATTGAAAGACCCACAGAGAAATGGGGCTCAGTCCTGATTGCTTCTAAACTTGGGGTAAAATGTGACTGGAAGTATTACATACCACACTCCTGTTCATTTGTGTGAGCTAATACTTTTCTTTTCTACTTAAGCTAATTTGGATTGAGGTTTTTTATTATTAACATTATTAATTATGGGGGAATGAGGAGTCCTACTAATATAAAGAGTTTTAGAATTAGAAATGAGGGAAGAGTTAGAAAAGATTTTCAAAAAATTCATCACTTTTCCATGTATAAGGCAAAACATATCAGTAATTTTGGCAAATAGTTTAAAAATTAAGAAAGATAGCACTAAGTCATGTCTGACTCTTTGTGACCCCATGGACTGTAGCCTACCAGGGTCCTCTGTCCATGGGATTCTCCAGGCAAGAATGGGTTGCCATTTCTTGCTCCAGAGTATCTCCCTGACCCAGGAATCAAACCCAGGTCTCCAGCATTGCAGGCAGAGTCTTTACCAACTGAGCTACACAGGAAGTTAAAAATTAAAGAGGTTAATGAATTCGAGAACGCTCTGGGAAATCAATAAGAGGATTCTCTTAGTATCTTCCCAATGTGTCCATCTATGTATAAAAATGGTCAAAATGGGCAGGAGAGATTGTATATCTGTCTCTGCTATTTGCATAACTATATGGATGTTTTCTTAATCTTCCATCAATTAGTAAAAGCCCTTTCCTATCACTAATGCTACTTTTATGTTCCTGAATTTTTCTTTGTCTTTTCTTTCTCCCACTGGAAAATAACTGAACTCTCAGGATATGAAGCCTGAAAGGGCTGAAAAGGTGGACTGTAACGAGTATAAGATGACTTGCTATGGCAATAATGCCTCTCTGCACCAAATGCCCCATTTTGAGAGGGGGAAAAAAAAGGAAGAGCATACTGTTCATAGGGAAAAAGAACGCAAACATGACAGAGCTCAAACCTGCTCGTGCAGCTGCCATTTTCTTGTTTCGCATTTTGTTCTCCAAAGCTTGCTAGCAATAAAAAATAGTAAAAAAGAAGAACATGAGATTTCCTGGTGTTTTCTACAACTTGACATGAATGAAGACAAATATTTCTCTGAAATATATTGTATCCTACCTGTTTCATCTTCTTTTTTAGATCCAAATTTGCTGCCTTCTGGCCCTTTGCAGTAGCATTGAGATAATAGATGGTCAAACTAAATTCAAAAAAATAAAATGTATGGTATTTTTCAGTTCCTCAAGATTCTGCTTAAATTTACATTAATTAAATCATAGAATATTGGCCCTGGAGCGACTTTAGGATATTTTCTACTCTGAACTTCTGTTATGTAGATAAAAGACTGAAGTACAGAGAGGTGAAGAAGCATGTTCAGAACTACACAGTGACTACAGTGGATCTGGGAAGTGGCACCTAAGGCTCCTCCTTCACAGCCCAGGGCATTCTGTCTGATATACCTTACTGCCTAATTTTAGCTGTTCCTTGGAAATGTAGCAATATCATTTTATGTTATAATTGAAAATAGCATTTTAAATCGATACCAATGGCATCCAAGGGAAGAGGAAATCTCTTGAAGCTTAGGGAATGTGTAGAATAAAAAGGAGACTGACTCTCCACTTTAAATTCCCTCCTTGGGCTTTTACAACTAAGACTATAATCCTCAGTCATAGTTAATTAACATGGCCTTTTTATCCATAGGATGTGTTGTTTGCCTTTCTCTCTCCTTCAAAAGAAAATGTCTCAGAAAAGAATAGTCTTGGCATATAAGTGACATTTACATTTTCTCAAAAGAGCAAATTCCAGCCAAACATTTTTGCAAAAATAAACACATTCATCTTCACTTAAAGCAAAATAAACAAAGGGGAAAATGCAGTTAAAAAAAAAGGTAACTGGCATTGCCCTTTATTGCAAATAACTGGATACTGGACACATTGCCTCTACTCCAACATGTCAGATCATAACCTTTATGAGCCATCTGCTGCTAGCATCACAATTATTAATATCGTTTCTGCTGGGTTTATTTCTTACACAAGTGTTGGGAGTTTGAATGACATTATATACCTGAAAACATCTGGTGTAATATCTGGCATGAAGTAGGTGCTTGATATATGTGTGTGTGTATTACAAGAATTTTCTTAGAAAAGTGTCTGGATTTGGAGGAATAACTCAAAGACCTCACAAATCATTTGCAGACTATAATTCTCTATTCATTCATTACTTTTTCTGTCTTGAGATACACCTTCAGTGAGGAATACTCATAGATCTTTTTTTAGTCTCCAAAGGAATGAAACTGCCTGCAGAATTAGCTTAAACTCAGTTACCCCAAAACCATCCAAGCTGATTGAATGTGATTCACTGGGGAAATTCAAAATGCTTGTAAACATTCTCTAATTAAAGGTAATAAAAAGCCAAACCAATTATATGGACACCATTAAGTGTTGAAGATGAGATCTCAGTATCTGAAATATCAAATCAACAATAAACTGAAATTCAGGTTTAAAATCAGAATGTCATAACTAAAATCAACCTTGTGGGACATCTATTTGATCTTACATCCTGCCAGGTTCCATCTGCTGCTGCTGGTGCTGCTAAGTCGCTTCAGTAGTGTCCGACTCTGTGCGACCCCATAGACGGTAGCCCACCAGGCTCCCCCATCTCTAGGATTCTCCAGGCAAGAACAATGGAGTGGGTTGCCAGTTCCTTCTCCAGCCTATATCAGGGGTTGTCAAACTATGGCCTCCAGGGCAAATCTGACTCCCAGCCTATTATGTATGACCCATGAACTAAGATTGGTTTTTATATTTTTAAAATAGTTCTAGAAGTATTTAAATCATATCCTCAACTTTGCCTCTTGGATCACAAAGCCTTAAGTATCTACTATTAATATCTTGGGCCTTTAAGGAAAACTGTGCTGACCTTGGGTGTAGAACATCTCAGACAAGTGGCTTCCAACTCTTATGAGCATAATCATTCAGCCTGAACCAAGTGTTCGGTGCTAAATAAGTAGAGGGTGGGGAGGTGGGGAATAAGAAGACATGGGCTTGAATATACTTATTAGCCATTTGATTTGGGGCACATCTTCCATGTGCTTTCAATAATATGATTAATGTGGCCAACTTCTTAAGGTTATTGTGGAAATTAAATGGGTTAATAAATGAATCGTGCCTGGAACAAGGGCAGTGTTCATTCCTCTCCTATACCCCCAAGGCAGCTTATTAAATCTTTAATTAGCGGCATTAGAACAATGTTGCTCCTTTGTTTAGAAATAAATCTGTCTCTCACTAAGTTAAGAATATAGTCATAAAATCTGACATTAAGTTTTGTGTGTGTGTTTTAAAACAAGACTTCCTTTATACCACTAAAGCCACATGATACTTAATATGGTCTCCGTAGCTGCTGCATCATAAAAACTCGGAGAAGGAAAATCACTTCCAGGGCTATCTGGGGAAACATGCTGCCTCCAAGCAGGTTATGTTCTAACACATCTGCACCAGAGATTCACTATCAGATTCCTAACACCACCCCATGATCAAGGTTCTGTAATATAAAATAATCTGTTTTACTGTTTAATTATCCCTACAAGCTATTAGCTCTCCCTCAAAAACAGCACCGTGGTGTAACAGGTGAGTGCTGGATTTACTGTCAAAGGCTTCCTATCATTTTGCTGTATTCTCACCTAGGGAAAAACCAGTTCCTGCCTCTAAGTCCATTTCTCAATTTATAAACTTGAAGATGACACCTGCCATCACAGATGTGGCTTGTGACCACAACCATTGCAGAGACGATCACAGCAACTTGGCCCAGACCCAGTTCATTTACTTAAACTACTGGGAGTTCTCCCCTAGTTTTACCTTTATTTAAACAAATCAGAGTGTCAAGAGAGTCCACAAGAGTGGTTTCACTGACTGAGAGCAGTAGCAGTTCCAGACTTTTCATTTATGAGGGACTTGGGGTTTGAAAGGAAGGGCTGGGGCACTTTTTGCAGCTCTTCCACAGGAAGCATATTTTCTTTGCTTAGAATGTAAGTTTATCTGTGGTGGCCAAGAGTCAGAAACCAAAGAAAGTCATATGGGAACAAAAGCACCCTCTCAAGTTGCCCTTTGGGCATCACCTCTGACTTTGAAAGGAAAGACTAAATGACCTTTCCAAGAGCCTTCTGGTCCTCTGATTCTATTATGGGCAGACACAGTTATTGATGGCCTTCTAGGAACAAGGACAGGGTAATTTTTAAGACCCTTTAAGCCTTCAGCCCTGAAACACAGCCCATAGGGCCCTCAAGGGGAATATTAACTTAGAGGCTCATCATTTCTATGTGTTTACAGCCATCTGCTTTATGGAAAAAAAGGTGGGGGGCAGGGGCGGGAGGGAAGCCTGATGTGCTGATTAGATTTAGCATTTATGTTTCCCTTGCTTTAGCTGTTTACTGATAATTATTTTGGTTACTTGGGAACAAATCTTATAATCCTAGGCTGGCAAATATAGATGCAGATGGCTATGAATTACATGCAATAGGATGAGAATATGGCTCATGAATTTTAGCTTCTCACCACCGTGTAATCAGTGCTGAATTTGGTTAGGTTACAGCACAACCCCTGGGGAGAAAGAGAGAGTTGAAAACACTGAAATTTAAAAGGAGCAGGAAGAACATCACAAAGGCTCTTTCTATGAGGAGGGAAAGCACATACGCCATGACCAGAACAACAGCAATAACCAGTCCAGGATTAGAAAGCTGTCTCAAGATCTTTGCCATCCAGCTTGGGAAATCATGCTCCAGCGTTTCTCCAATGACTTCAAACATCCTATTTTTGCCACTGAAAAAAGAGAGACGTTTGTTTTAAACAGATGTAAAAACCATGGTTACATCAAGAAAATGAGAAATCCTTCTCAAACACTGCCTAAGTACTCTTTCAGGTTAGAAATCTGCTGTTTAGCTACAGCTTCTGATACTTCAAACTCATACTGTCAACATATGGATAAGATATGAGAAATGTTATACCAATGCAAACACAGAGACCAAGCAGTTAGGAAATTAATCATAGAATCAGGAGGTTTTTTTTGTTTTTGTTTTAAATTTTTATTGGAACATAGTTGATTTACAATGTTGTGTTAGTTTCAGGTGTACCTCAAAGTAAATCATTTACACATATACATACATCCACTCCTTTTTAGATTCTTTTCCCCTGGAGGTCATTGAGCAGATTTCCCTGTGCTATACAGTAGGTCTTTATTAGTTATCTATTTTATAGATAGCAGTGTGTATATGTCAATCTCAATCTCCCAATTTATCCCTTTCCCTCAGGAGAAGACTTTTTAAAGTTATATTTCTAAGGTTTGGGTTACTTTGTGAATAAATATATAAAATATGAATATATAAAGTAATATCCATCATGCAAAATTATTTTTTTCTGAATATGCATATAGATTTTGCTATAAAATGTGTCATTTTCAGAAAAGATATTGAATTTTTTACCAGCAAATTGTATGTATCATGAGAATAAAGGTTGATATAACACTGAGTAGAATATTTTCACTTTACTTTTGTCTTTTGATCTTTATACATTCTTAACCTTTAAATAAACATGACCCACAAGTTCCAGATCAGATTTTTTCTCTCCTGATCTAACTAATTGTATCTTTTAGTAGAGTGAAAGTGACTTCAACTATCTTGTTAGGAGTCACTAGACTACAGAGATATAAATTTTGCTTCACAAATTATAGATCTACACACTAATTAGCAAAACCTATGATACATAAGAGGGAATGAAGCTTATTGACAATTTAAGATGATATCAACCTATCCCACCAAAATTTATCCTTCCTCATCCATTCTAGCTGACCATACTTTACCATGACATATGGAATATAGCCAAAGTGAGGAGACAGGCAGGGAGGACAAGAGAAGATAGAACTCACCCCCAACCCTTCTCCAGCCTCTCAGGCTGTGGCTAATGAATATCAGACTGGAGAAACTGGAATTTTACAAAATCATTCTTACCCCAAAAGTCTTCTCTGCATCTAGTGTATAAGAAATGTGAAGCTATTAGCATCTTTGAGGATTCTTGGGTGCCTTTTCCAGGTTAGGTCTCTTAGCAGGAGTCCAGATCTTTTATTATACACAAACTTTAGAAGCATCTACAGATCCCTGCAGTCCCTTTTTCTGACAGGTTAACCAAAATATGCCACTTTATCATACTCCCAGAAGTCTCTTCCAATCTGTTGTGAGTATACAGCTAAGTGAAATGCTACTGAACTTAAATTTATAGCTCTCTTGGGCACAGCTCCATCCACCCCAGATTAAAATAGTCTGTGTCTGTCTTTTCAGCCAGATGGAAAGGCCCACCTGACCATAATTGATGCCCAACATACCCCTACATCTCCTCTAATGCTAGGTGCACAATAAACATTCTTCATTCATTAATTCAAATTACAGGCCCACACTCTACTGTGTTTGGACTTTTGAAATGAAAATATTCTGTCCCCAAGCTGTAGGGCTTCCTTTGTGGTTCAGCTGGTCTCAGGAGCCTGGGATTCGATTCCTGGGTTGGGAAGATCCCCTGGAGAAGGGAAAGGCTACCCACTCCAGTATTCTGGCCTCGAGAATTCCATGGACTGTACAGTCCATGGGGTCACAAAGAGTTGGACATGACTGAGCAACTTTCACTTTCAAGCTGTAGAAGTCAGCTACACTATTAAGAAAAACTGATACATCAAATGAGTAATGTAATAACAGTGTCATGATATATAATATAAACCTATACATATTATATGATCTCAGTTTGAAGTCTGCATAAAAAAGAACACCATAACACAAAATGCCAAAATGCTGAGAGTTGTTATTTTGGGTCTTTGGGGTTATGGCTATGTGTATTTTCATTTGAAAATATTTCTATAATTTTCAGGTTTTCTAAGATAAACACATGTTTTCTTTGCAGCTAGATGAAAATACATAAAGTTATCATTACCATAACGTAGCAAGGAGGTGTGTGAGAACCTGTGTGTGTACGCGTTCAGTCGCTTCAGTCATGCTTGACTCTTTGCGAACCCATGGACCGTAGCCCCCCAGGCTCCTCTGACTATGGGATTTTCCTGGCAAGGATACTGAAGTTGATTGCCATTTCCTTCCCTAGGTGTGAGAAACTAGAGAACTAGAAATTGTTCAGAATTATTAGTGAGGGCACTGTGGGGAGAAGCATCAAGTATCAGGAAATGTGGTTGAGCAATTAGAAAAATTTTCTTCATCTGGACACCAAAGAAATCATTTTTTAATTGTCAAACTGTTAAGGTAAATTCACTTCATGGCCTATTGGAATAATTTTCTGGAAAATTCACCCTCCCTGACCAGTTGTTATGATACCAGAACAAGCAGAATATCTCATCAAATTGCTTTGCAGAATTGGTCTTCTAAGGTATTGTAGTCATCTTACCTGAAAATGTACCTGCACTTGGGAAAGATTGGCCATGACTGTGTCCCCATTAATTTACTTCAAATGCATGTTTATCAATTTGCTGCCCACCCAGGTGCCAAGTAGGGTCAAACCCCTCTCTAGGCAGGCTGGGCAGACCACCTCGAACTCAGGATCCCTTAGGATGGCAAGTCATGAGGTTCCTACTATTACGTGCTTTCTCATCTCACTACCACGGTAGGAAAATGCTTTAAACTTTAAAATCCAATGAATAAACCAAGTATACATTCTTTTGCTCCAGGAAAAGTAGACAAAATAGTACAGATATACCCCTTTCCCAGTGCCCCACTAAAAATATTTACATTTCCTTCTTGATCTCAAAATAGTCATATATATATGACCATATGTATATACACACACACACACACACATACACACACACACACACACATACACACACACACACACATACACACACACACACACATACACACACACACACATACTGTTAATTTGCCAAAGTTTGCCAATTTGCCAAAGTTTGCCAATTTGGAAAGAGTTGGTCAAAATCAGATACTATTTCTTAGATACAGAATAATTTTTATTAATTAAAATAATAGTAACTCAGTGTGATTTAAAGAGAGGAAGAAGAATTAGGCTTCAAAAGCTAAAACTGTGCAGTAACCAGCTCAATGATATTTTTGTCAATGGACATTTCTTATCACTGCCCAGCTCCATGTTGGCCTTGTAGGGTTTCTCTTGAAGACTTCTCTTGAAGTGGATCCTGAGAAGGATCCGCTTCCAATTAAAAAGTTAAAACTTATCCCGGATATTTACTTGTGTGGGTAATTTCCAATTAACTAAAGTTTTTAGATGGCTTTCTATCCTGAGCAATTGCTTTCAAAACTGAAGTTTCACATTTAGCCTCCAGATGTCACTGTTTGCATTATTTATTTCAGCTCACCTGGGTGGGGCAAGGAAACAGGACTTGACAACTTCAGCTTTCTGAATAAATGACAGGACTCCAGCAGTTTTGGCTTAATCAATAGGCTTAATGTTTTCTTTCTTTCTTTTCCAGTAAAGCAGTAATAACAGACTATTATTAAAATGAAAATATCTCCTTTATACTTAAGTCTGTGAGCAAGGAAATTTGACCTTAACAATTTGGTTCTGACGGCATGAAGGAGAAATTACGTATGCCCATTATTGCATCATGTTTGTCATTCACATGACTTTTCACCTTCTTATTTCCTCACTGAAAAGTAGAAATAACTCAGATGCATGCTGATCAGTGACTCAACATGCTGAGATTCATGGGGGCACTGGTGGTAGAATGAAATCAATCCTCCAGACCTGGAGCCTTGGCTTTCTTAGGTAAGTGTCACAGACAGAACTCTGTCATAGAGAACTGTAGAGAAGTATATTTCTAAGTTAAAGAGCCTTCTTGACTCTTTATTACTGACTTGAGTGATTTATCCTTGTTATTTGAGGAGCATATACATGAGGAGCATCCTTAAATTTTTTACTAGCATGTAGAATTTGGATTATAAATGATGTGACTATCTTTATATACATTATTATCTAATAAGGATCCCACTTCCTAAGTATCTGGTGGAGTAATCTTTCTTTCTTTCTCCTCCCTCCCACCTTCCTCTTTCCTTCCCTCCCTGCGTTTCCTCCCTTCATTTCTTCCCTCTCTCTCTCTTGCCCCTTCATCCTTCATCCCTCCATCCCTCTGACCCTTCCTTCCTTCCTCCCTTCCTTCCTATTTTTATTTTTTTCAATTAAGTGGTTCATGTTAGAAGTAATGGTAGCTTTCCAATGTCTGAATGAGATGACCTAGCACCAAGAAAATGTTCACATCTAGACTAGTGTAATCAAACCTTTCTCTTTGCTATCTCCTTACATGCAAATAGCTCAGATTCATTGTACATATTTCATGTGGGCAGAGCCTGAAGCAGTTAAATTAGTTTCCCTTTTATGACTGCCAATGAAAATAGATGGATCTTGCTTAAGAATTTCCATGCCCTATACTGAGTCTGAATACCCCAAAGATATTCCTATAGACCAAAATGTTTTTTGGGGGGAAAAATTATTGCTTATACAATGAGTGACCATTTTTTATCTCCACCTCTGAAAGAAAACTATGCCCAAAAGGAATCGCAAAGGTAAGAACCTGAAGGGGCCACAATCAAAAGATGGTGGGAGGGACACGATCATGTACAGGACGGGCATGGTGGACAGGAAGAGGATGAGCAAGAGCATTCCCAGGTAGAAGTTATTCGATCTGGAAGCCTTGAAGACCCTGGCCTCAGGAACATTGCAGCACATCACAGCCCAGCACTGGAAGTACATGGATGTATGGAGCCGAAGGATATTGATGCCTGGGAGGCTGGGAGCGAAGAAGGAGCCCATCCTAGAAAGAAGAACAGAACTCTTCTCACCATGGAGCTTCACTCCACAACGAAGTCACCAAGCATCTGTTTATTTTACATCGTGTTTATTTGCCAAAGGCAGAAATGTGTTGCCACTTTTAGTCACATAAACCCTTTACATTAATAAACTTAATTTATTTCCATCTCTTATACACATTCTACCAATTCCCTGATTATTTCAGGTATTGCATATACGTCTTTCACAGAAACTATGTTGATCACTCACTATATCCACTTAACACTGGTAAATTTAAACAACAGACCAAACAATATATTATATTAGTTTTACTTCTCTCTTCTACTTCTAAAAACAGTTTACTTTACCTTAGTGTTCATATCATTGATTAATATATCGAAAAATTTAGCTTCAAAAAAACTGAGTTGGACGCGACCGAGAGACTTCACTTTCACTTTTCACTTTCACGCAATGGAGAAGGAAATGGCAACCCACTCCAGTATTCTTGCCTGGAGAATCCCAGGGACGGGGGAGCCTGGTGGGCTGCCATCTCTGGGGTCGCACAGAGTTGGACACGACTGAAGCAACTTAGCAGCAGCAGCAGCAACAAAAATTAAAAATTACCTTTTTTTTTATAAGTAACTCTTAAAGCTATATTATATTCAAATAAACTGCAAATGTGTGTTAATTATTTTGTCATGGCTAGTTAATGTTTACTTAATGAAAGAAAAAGTTAAAACAAGTTTTTCTTATGTTCTTTTCTATTTGTGGTGGTTATGGTATTTTAGAGCTGATGGGAATAATCTGTGCCTAATAAGGACTATGTTTCTTTGATATTCAATTGTAAGCTTTATGTGTTTTTGAGATGAAAATTCGACACATCTATTTAATTTTGTTTATCTGTTTATTCTTTTACTTTAGTTTGTCCTGGAAGTCCACTGATCTGTACATGCAATTTTTTGAAAGTATTTTAAAATGCCACTTTTAAACAGGAACCATTTGGGTAAGGTCACTCTTGCTGACTTCAGTGGTTATTTCAACAAAATAAATTTCAGCTTCCATTGATGAGAAAATCCATTAGCACCATAAAGCCACATTAATTGCAATTTATTAATCCAAAATCCAAAAGTGGATACATGTACACTTTTTTCAGAAATACAAGCAGTGTCCTATCTTTTAAACTGTCCCAAATATAATAAAATCCAGCAATTCTAGTTAGGGTTTGCACATTCTATTTCCTGGTTACGTGGAAAAATTGTTTTAATTAATCCAATATAGATTTTGTATATTATATGGCAGAGACATTACTTTGTCAACATTACTTTGTCAAAGGTCTGTCTAGTCAAGGCTATGGTTTTTCCAGTGGTCATGTATGGATGTGAGAGTTGGACTATAAAGAAAGCTGAGCACCAAAGAATGGATGCTTTTGAACTGTGGTGTTGGAGAAGACTCTTGAGAGTCACTTGGACTGCAAGGAGATCAAACCAGTCCATCCTAAAGGAGATCAGTCCTGGGTGTTCATTGGAAGGACTGATGTTGAAACTGAAGCTCCAGTACTTTGGCCACCTGATGTAAAGAGCTGACTCATTGGAAAAGACCCTGATGCTGGGAAAGATTAAGGGCAGGAGGACAAGGGGATGACAGAGGATGAGATGGTTGGATGGCATCACCGACTCAATGGATATGGGTTTGGGTAGATTCCGGCCATTGGTGATGGAGAGGGAGGCCTGGCATGCTGCGGTTCATGGGGTCACAAAAGAGTCGGACGCGACTGAATGACTAAACTGAAGGCATAAGGGGTTGAGTTAGATGAAGAAGTTATTTTCTGCTATAATTGAACTTGTGCAACCCAATATTAAACCATTTCATTGAAAAGTGATAATTTGTTACAGTTTGTGTTGTCTTGTTGGTAGTTCCCATATAACAGGTCTGAAAAATATTTAAACATACTAAATTGACCAAGGACTTTGTAAAAATGGACTATTTTTTAAAAAATGGTATGGACTTTGAGTGATGATGATTTGTCCATGTAGGTTCATCGATTATAATAAAGGTACAGCATTGTGGAAGATGTCAACAGAGGCTGTGCATGGGTAGGGGTAGGAGGTATATGGGAACTCAGTACTTTCCATTCAAAGTTGCAGTGAACCTTTAACTTCTCTAACATATAAGGTTCATTAGTTTTTTAAAAATGAAGGTAAACTTTGCAACAACCTGGAACCCCAGAAATGTTAGCAGGTGAATGAGTGACAGTCCCAGCTGAAGAGTCATAATTACAAAGCACTAGATTATATTCCCAAATGTCAATGTTTGTAATGCAATATACTTACAGATGATTATGCTTGCCTTCTCAAAGTCAGGCTTAGCCACGTGGTTTATTTTGGCCAGTAAATTAGAGATAAAAATGAAGTGTCTCACTACTGGATGAAAACTTTAATAATGCTCTGGGTTTTTGTTCTCTTCTTTCTCTACTGCTCTGACCAGTGATGCTCCAGAAGGATCCTGTTCTGTCCCGATCTATGAGTCTATAATGAGAGTAACTTACAGGAGCAGAGTCCTTTACTAACTCACATTTCACATGGAATAAACAAGAAATAAACTTTTCCTTTTCTAAGTCACTAAGATTTGGGGATTGTATGTCATTGGTACACAACTTAGTCTACCCTAAGATACAGTTTTGCACATAATTCAGGGTGCAAACTTGCGTAATTTCACATACATGTGTATCTATACGTAGGCATGTGTCATTTATCTGTATGCACACATGTACACTCATATACGTAAGTGCATATATAAGTAAATAAATTTAAGAATTTAAAAATAAATATCACACAGGCATTTCAAACAAATGACTCAAGAACATTAATCTAGAAAGAGAGATGCCAGCACAGTGATATCTGAATCTTAAAGCTCATTCCATCTTTGCCTGCTACTCACTAATCAGCTCAGCTCACTAAGTCCCTTACTAAGACCTGATCCCATCATCTGTCAGTTGAAGATCACTCTAATACCTTAGCCTTATAAAATGCTTTTCTTCCAAGAAGATCAAAGCAAATGAAAGCTTCTTTTATTTAGCTCTCCTTATTATTCTAGTGACATGGTACAGTGTCAGATAAATTACTCACATTTGATCAAGTGAGAAAACAAGATAGCAGACTGTGACAAGACTGGCAGGAAGATACAGGAGACGGTGTTGGAACAATGTCCAAACCCATCTTCTTTCTCACTGTGTGTTCTCTGCTACTACTATATCCTGCTCTGATAGAGACATGATCTTATTCCATCATTTAAAAATATGATTACAAAATCTGTGCTGTCTGTTTTAAAAATATGTGTGTAATATAGTTTTACTGATCAGTTCATTTCAGTCGCTCAGTTCTGTCCAATTCATTGCGACCCCATGGACTGCAGCATGCCAGGCTTCCCTGTCTATCACCAACTCCCGAAGCTTGCTCAAACTCATGTCCGTCGAATCAGTGATACCATCCAACCATTTCATCCTATATCGTCCCATTCTCCTGCCTTCAATCTTGCCCAGAATCAGGGTCTTTTCTAATGAGTCAGTTCTTCGCATCAGGTGGCCAAAATATTGGAGTTTCAGCTTCAGCATCAGACCTCCAGTGAATATGAAGGACTAAATTCCTTTATGATTGACTGGTTTGATCTCCTTGAAGTCCAAAGGACTCTCAAGAGTCTTCTCCAACACCACAGTTCAAAAGCATCAATTCTTTGGCACTCAGCTTTCTTTATAGTCCAATTCTCACATCCATACATGACTACTAGAAAAACCATAGCTTGGACTAGACAGACCCTTGTTGGCAAAGTAATGTCTCTGCTTTTTAATATGCTGTCTAGGTTGCTCATAGCTTTTCTTCCAAGGAGCTGATACTGATCATATTAGCTAATTCGTAACAAAATGGATTTTACCTATGATGGACAATTTTTTATATCTGTGTAAATAGCTTACACTACTCAGAAACTCCTAAAGCAGTTATTGAATGTCTCCAGTCACAAACCAGTAACATTGAACACAAAATCTCCATAATATTTCAATTGTTTCTGTAGAAAATGGCCAAATTCGGGTATCAGATCCTTATGCCTCATAAAATAGTGTGAGTACAAGGGGGCCTACTAAACTTGGACTACACACTCCCCACACCATATCCCTACCCCCTCACCAATGTTCTGGGAAGGAGGAAAAGACCGTTTGTACAAAGGGTTGACCCAAAAGTGAATGATACTTTTTTGCTTTAGAACTCTGGGAAGCATGTAAATGTCTTATACACTCAAAAAACAGAATCACTTTCTAAAGTCCTCTTCAAACTAACCAGAAGCAAGATTCATCTGAAGGGTGAATATAGATAAAGTGAGAGTATAATGGTACTGCAAAGATTCTGATGATGGGTTTGCCAGAGAACTGAAGAGCATTTTTTTTTTTTTTTTGGATATTTAAGAATTTCAGTATGAATAATAGTGGACTAAATAAAGAGTGGCAAAATTACAGGTGAAACCAATCAGGACACAATTTAAGAGCTTTGCTCACAATGACAACAAATTTCTAGGTCAATCTGTTGTCTTCACTATGAAAGCACAGGAGAGAGGCACGCAGCATATGTCTGTACAAATGGTGCCCACCAGGCCTGAGGGATTTATGACACTCTGCATAAGAGCCAAGGAATTTTAAAACTGGTAGAAGGCAGTGGTTTCCCATTACCCCAACAGCAGTGTTAGCCATTTTCTGCCATGACAGCAGAATCCCCTACAGGAGATAAAAGAGCAGAAGGTGAGCCCTTTGCTGTCTCTGTAGACAGTCACACATTGAGCCACCTTGACTTTCCTCTCTGCCTGAAGAAGGATGCCTTTCACTCCTTAGTGACTCTCTGGACATATGAGCCATAAATAATGTGTAAAACTTGGAGCAAGAGAACAGAAATCACATTTTAAAACATACCTGACAATGGAGAAGAGGATCTCTTTATAGTCTTCTCTTCACAGGGCTTGACCTAGTGAGGCCCAGGAATTTGATGGGCCCCAACACAGGATAATGGAACCCTTGACTATAGCCTTTAGTTTATTTAAGCAAGATCATTTTAACATTTGCAGAGAGGTCTGCTTTCACAAAGGTTTAACGATTCAGAATAGCCGTGGTTATAGGAGTTGAGTAATATATGAAGCTAATGCAAAACTGACTCCAGTAACTAGCATATGTACTTAGGACAATGTTGTGATCACTGGCACAATATTTGCCCTGTGTCAATGGGATAAGGAAACTCAGTTATAACTGCTTGTTGGTTGATATGTGTTAGTTAATTGTGACAGATTTCCAAGACACATGGGCCCCCAGATGAATTTCCTGCTATGATTCAATTTTTATAGTCAAAAAAGTTTTCTACTGTATCAACTCATCTTAACATGTCAGGATTTACAGTGAAAATGCTTTCATTTAATAAAAGATATGACAATCCTTTGTACAGCAGAAGAAATAATTTTGATGTGCAAATGGCCCCATGAAACAAGTTACCAAAAAAAAATCATATTTCTAACTAAATCTTCCTAAAACATGTGTTTCATCTCTATCAAGTATTGAATTTGGTAAGGTAATATTTTTTTAAAGTAGCCATAAATTCCATTTAAAACATATTCAATAGTGACCACAAGTAAGTTTCTCAGAAAGGTCTTATATTAATTTCTTTCATTCTTAACATGCATCCATGGGATCATTAACATTTCCCTGTAAGATCCTAGTGTCACAAGATATAAAACTATAAAAAGCATTCAAATAATCTAGAAGCCAGAACCTAGACTCCCAGTATTTGATGAAAAAGGGCTCTGCAAAACAGGAAGATGCCTTATAGAATTATTAAGACTTCAAATCTGGGCAGAAAAGTAAACTCTACACAGCCATTCACTCTGAAAAACACATGCTGAGTTAGGCACTGACTGTGGACTTCTCTGACACCAGGCTACAGTGCTTTGTGCAATAATGATCTTGCAGGCTCATTTCAAGTGATGAATTGTCCACAGTTGGCTTACCAGATCATTCCTTGATTGAAGATCAGAGCAAGGACATTGCCGCTGATGTCAAACTCAGTGTATGAAGGCTAGAGGAGACAGATATTCACATATGGATTAGCATCTCAAATGGCAAAAATTGAAAGGCAAGTTTTTCATATTTTTATATAATAGGTATGATTAGACTCTCAACTTCTTTCTAGAAGCAACAACAGCAGAATAATCAATATAATAAATAACTAGCAATACATAAAGCATCCTTTTTAACACCCCAAAACTCATTTTTAAATGCTATTGTTTGATGTGGAAATGTGGTGAGACAGGCTCTCATACATTGCTGGCAAAGGTAAAACTCGGTGTATGTTTATAGAAAACAATTTGACAATATCTGATTCTCTTTGACCCTGTAAATTTACTTCCAGAAATTTGTTTTAACAAATTAATCCTAAATGCTGACAAATTTTAAGAAGCAGAGATGAAACCATCTAAATGTATAACTATGCTATGATATATATTGCAGCTAATACAATCAGTGTTGGAATGATATTTACCAGAGAAAACTATGCCCTAAGGTTAAACAAAAAAAATTTTAACATTATTTTTTCAACTCAATACAGAACTATTCATAAAGAAAAAACTTAAAAGTAATCAGTATATTAATAGTTGTTATACGTAGGTAATGGATTATACCTTATTTTCCTAAGTTTGCATACTTAAAATACTTTTCAACAAAAAATGTGAATTTCTTTTACAATAAAAAAGAGCTAAAAATACAACAAAGTTAAAAAAGTTATTCAAATCAATGTCCAGTGTTCATATCCTAGATAATACCAGCATGTTCAGGGCAACAGCACCTGGTTGTTCGTTGTATGCAGACACCACCAACTGGAAGTGAGCTGGGCTTCTCAGCCAAAGGTTTCCTAGCAACACATTAGGCTTCTCAGAAGGAAAACTCTACCCATGGAGTAATGCTAGTTAGCCACAATAAAGCAGGCTTTATTTAATTTGATATAGGGAATAATCAATCAGGAAATCGGCTAATTGGTACCAAGAGAAGAGAACAGCAAAAAATATAAAGTGAGAGGACCACGAAGACAGAGTAATAGAGTGGCAGGACCCGATTACTGCCCCAGATCCTGACATTGGCAGATGTGGCTTCAGACCATGTGTATCCTCATAATAACTCCTCCTCAGCACACACACACACACACACACACACACACACACACACGCATACACACAGAGATAACCTGAGAGTGTCTCAGTTCTTCTTAAACCCAAGAGTCCAAACATATGTTTGTAAGAAGACAGAATAGGTCTCTGATTTGGAACCGCAACAAATATTTCACAAATTTTGAACACTCTGCCTCAAGAATTCTTGAATCCAGGCATCAACTTTGTCATTTCCCCAAAGGCAGCAGTACTCTCCTACTTAACTGAAAGATATGGATGATGTGCCTCGTGACAGATTCAGGGAGTAAATGGCAAATCTGACACAACAAGAATGGTTAAATAGCAAAATATAATAATAATATGATACATAATGAAATAATAAATAGCCCTATATATTTGGCAGAACAAAAATGACAGATGATTTCAAGGTAAGTTCACTAAGGATATTACTAAAGATTATACAGTGTTTCACTTAGTTTGCAGATGGAGAAGCTTAATGTAAGATGCAAAGAGGTTCAGTTGACAGTGTTTGTTCTAAAATCAACAACGAGAAAAGTGTGGTTTTCATGGAAAAATGAAGAAGATGAATTGCTTCTAATCTGGAGAAATGTTAGCTCTGAGTCTTTCTCTTTTTCAGGAGCCCTTTGCTCTGCATCAACTTCCCTTTTCTCCTGGAGCCCTGTGAGATCACAGAACGCATGTGACAAACGCTCAGTCGGTGGCCGGCACCATCTGTGGCCTTGAAACGGCTCTTCTCTGTGTCCATTTACGAATCAAACCTTCAACCTTGGCCTCTTTAGAAGAGTGTCAGATTTAGCCCACCAAACTGAGGAAAATGAAAAAAATTCAAACGTTCAGAAGTACATTTCTTTTATTTTCATAAGCACATAAACCTCTTAAAGGCCATTTGAGATGAGATATTTTTATAACCAAGTGACTAGAAAAGCACAAAGGACACACTAGGAACCCCTGGCTTCATACCGTGTGTGCGGCAGGGGCAGCTGAAGGAATGACAGCTTTGATGCATAAATTGATTAACTCGATTCAGAGAAAGGGTAGAGGGCCCCTACTGTGCCAGCCGGTTTGTGCTACAGACACTCGCCTGGGATTTGGATCCTAGTATGAGACTTTGCCTGCCATTTCCTAGCTGGGTGAGCTGAGCCAGTCACTGATTAATTCAGGCCTCAGTTTCCTCACAGATAAATTGATGGAATGAACTAGATCAGGGATTGGTGCATTATGGCTTAGGAGCCAAATCTGGCCACCACCAATTTTTGTGGATAAAGTTGTTTTTTAGAACATAGCTGCATTCATTCATTTATGTATTGTCTATTGCTGTTTGGGATGAAAACAGGAGTTTAATAGGTACAACAGAGATCATATCACTTGATACAAGGAAAATCACTCATTTTCCTCCATGATTACACTTATTCATGATACTCCCGCCACCCCCAACCCTGCAAACCAACCGTTTCTCTCTGTAGGCATCAACTGAATGTCCTACAATTTAACTCAGTTCAGACACTAACAAACCCCACAGGTTAAGGTCTCGTCCCCACAAGACCCATTCATTGAAAGCTCAGGTTGTCATCTATGCTGATTAGAGATTCCCATGACTCCCTCCTCAGGTTTGATCATTTGCTAGAACAGCTCACAGGTCTCAGGAAAACTGTTTACTAGATTACTGGTTTATTATAAAAGGACACAACTCAGGAATAGCAAGTTAAAAAAAAAAAAAAGATGCATGGGCAAGGTGCAGGGGAAAGAGTACAGTGTTTCTTTGCCTTCTCCATGTGCACCCTCTTCCCAGCCCTTCAGTATATTCAGCAACCTGGAAGTTCTCCAAACCCCAAGGTTCAGAGATTTTTATGGAGACTTCATCACATGGACAACACCAATCATTAACTCAGCTTCCAGCCTCTCTCCTTTCCCTGGTGGATGGGGGAATAAGGTTGAAATTTCCAAGCTTCTAATTATGGCCAGGTCTTTTGCTAACCAGCCTCCTATCCAGGAGCCCATCTGGAGCTGCCTCATTGGAACAAATAATGCTCCTATCATCCAAGATATCCAAAGGAATTTAGGAACTCTGCATCAAGAGTCAGGACTAAAGACCAAATATAAGAATACAAGATGTTCTTAGAACCTTCAATGCTTAGGAACCTACAAAGATTTTAGGAGCTCTGACCAAGAACTGGGATGAAAACCAAAATATTTTTCTTACATCACAATAACATACCTGCAGAAGTGAAAATACTTACTATGCAGTCTTTTACAGAGAAAGTTTGCTTACTTCTAGATAATTTCTAAGATCCCTTTCTAATCTAAAATCTATTATTGATTGTCTCAGTTATTAAAGAATTGCTTCTCTCTAAGCACCTTAAAAATGGAATTTATATTCTATGTATTAAATTCAGAAATCCACACTCTAAAAGCAGAACAAATGTAAGAAAGCAAACACACACACACACACAGAGTGTGAAATTCAAGGCTCATTCTTTTTGAGGTGAATTTTTTTAAAATATGAGATAACATTATAGTTTCATTTTTAAGACAATGCATTCATGAGTGTAAACCAAATTGCAAAGTTTGCCTCTAAAATATACTAAGGTTAAAAGTAAATGATGCTTGAGAAAAAAAAAAAAAACAGGTTTTCTTGAAACCTGAGATAACAAAATGATTCAAATGGAATAAATGTAGAGAAGTCTCTAAGGGCTGCTCACCCGAAATAAGATTTTTAGGAACTAGCAACAGGAAAACCTACTTGGATTTTGGTTGAGGTCCATAATAGTCAAGGAACTAGAAATTATCTTGCTTTATTTTTAGGCCTTTGTTTGCGGTGGGCTAGAGTCACAGTTAGCTACCCAGAAAGAAGACATATGGTGCTCACTGGACTAAAAAGTCTGAGAAAATCCATTCTCTCTCTGCGAGTTTAGTTATTTCTGGCAAATCATCAACCTCTGGATATTGTGACATGAAATTCAGGATCTCAGAGGTAATTCTGTCACTGCAGTGACCTGCTTTCTTCACACAAATCTCATTCCCCACAGCTGGAATCACCCTCCTGAGAGCTGCAGGCTGGCCTGGCCTAGGGCTCCGGGGCAATAGTATGCGATGGTGGTCCCCAGACCATCCACACATCAACACCTGGGAAGTTCTTAGTAAATTCTCAAGCCCCATCCAGATCTACTGAATCAGAAACTCTGTGTTTTCATGTGCCTTCAGAGCACTCTGATATACGCTCAAATTTAAGAACTACTAACCTAGGGCAAATCCAAGCCTCATCTTCTAGGATAATTCAGCACCTCAGGGCTTTGTCTAACCCTCAGTGCCTGTAGATAGATTCCATCCAGCCCAGGCTGTTCTTGTCCCTTTGCGCATGTTCTCATCCCCTCACTGGGGACCCATGACTTCTTACTGACTCTTTATCATACTCTCTTTCCTGGACCCCTGAATAGTATCTCATTCCCAGATAAGGAATATCTCCCTATCTCCTAATTCTACATCCCACCTCCTCCTGCCATTTCCATCCTACAGTAAGAAACCTGTCTAAGCATTTGAGTAACAAATGCCATGGGCTAGCTCATGAATTAGTCATGCTTTGGCAGAGTCCTTGATGTTTCTAGGGGTAAGCATTACAGCAAAAATTCAATATAATGGAAGGCTGGTTCATGGCTTTGAAGTCAATTAGATGTGGGTTTCAGTCCTAGCTCCACCACTAACCAGTTAAATTGTCTTTGAGCAAATTATTAAGCATCTCTAATTCTCAGCTTACTGTAAAGGAGGAAAATATCTACTTCATAGTGTTGCTGGCATGATTATACAGAATAACATAGGTATTTTGTAGATGTTCTAACACATAGTAAGCACTACAGAAAAATATAATACAGTGTAATATAACTAGGAATATCCTCTGATGGTCTGTGAATCATATGCCTCTTATTTATAGGTAATCTAGTACTCCTTTCATCAGATCTCAGGGAAATCTTCCATATTTTCCACTTACATAAAGTGGAATTTAGTGAGGACCACCTTAAAAATGATGGGGGAGCCTGGTGGGCTGCCATCTATCGGGTCGCACAGAGCCGGACATGATTGAAGCGACTTAGCAGCAGCAGCACCTTAAAAATGTAATTTTAAACAAAACACTGAGGTTTTAATTTGATTGAATATACTCTTACCTCATGCCATGTATTCAGTCCATGTCTTCCTGGATGCTCTTTACTTACTTCATTGACAAATGGCAAGGATGGTGTCAACATAAATTAAAGTGAGAGTAGTGTCGAGCCATTATAAAATCCAGAGTTTACAAGAGGCCTCAGGGTGATTTTGCTGAATCAGGGTGGTTAAAATTCTTTCTGTGAGCAAAGCATTCCACTTCCACGAGCCAGTGAACTCTTTAGAAACATTGAGAACCATCTGCTATGCTCAGAGAAACCTTACAGAAAGATTAACTTACATTACATGGTCTAATAGTCTGCTCCTAGCCAGTAATTTTCCTACCTCAATTCATCCTCTTAGGTTTGTTGTGATGATACTTTGGCCGTGAATTTACAACTGGAAAAATATATAAGGTCACTTTAAATCCAATTTACTCAGATTTAATCAGTATGTAATTCGGTATACTAAACATAATAACTTTCAAAAAAGAAAAGAACACTTCATTGTCATTATTTATCCTCTGACTAAATAACTTAAGCAACTCACTTCAATTCACAGACTCTTGATTTTTTTTATGGGTAAAATAAAAGCATTATGATTTATTTTGTCAAAATTTCACCTAACCTTAACATTTTATGGATCTCTGAGTCTAATGCTGGAGTCTGCAGAGTTTACATTTTATAGAGGTTAGCTGTAGAAAATGTGAATGTACTTTTTCAAAAATATCTTCTCTATGAGTGGTCAATTCAATTTAGAGAAATTTCTCATAAGGAAATAATTTGTGCATACCACTATGATTTATCTATGGAGATATTTATCTGCATGGATATAAATAAATGTGATCACAGTGTTTATTATAATAATAAACCATTAGGTACAATTAACTGACAACAAATAAAAAATAGCTAATTATAGTAAATTCATATGTAGAATCATACACAGTCATTTAAAAATTATAAAAGACCAGTTAATAACATAGAGAAAGATCACCATTAGGTGAAAAATGCAAGTAACTAGTCAATAAGATACATGCTTATATGTATTTACAAAAGTCTATAGTAAAACATATAAATCTACAGTATGTGTTTATCCACACCTAAATAAATATTTATTTAGGTATGCTGGCGTGCTGCGATTCAGGGGGTCGCAAAGAGTCGGACACGACTGAGCGACTGAACTGAACTAAACTGAAATAAATATTAATACTCTACAATTCAATGAAGTAATGTCCTGAATGATAGTATAACCTGTTATTTTTATTTTCATAGTAAGTTTCTATTACCTTTTACAGACTTTTTAACAATGAACTGGCATTATTTTTAAAGTTCAGGAAAAAAAAATTCTTTAGTAGCAGAAATGGACATCTTTTCTCTTTCATTCCTGAAAGGATTCTTAAAAGCATCTCTTCTGCCCATCTCAGGTTCTCCTTTGCTTCAAGCAAGGTACTTTCTGGACTCATATTGCCAGTCAGGAAGTCCAGAAGATCAGAAACACATTCTCATCATTCTCTTCTTCGCTAAAGCAGCACCATTTAGATTCTGCATCTCTATCTGCACTGTCCATACTTGCTAGCTGCTGGGCCCTGCCTTCCATCAGTCCGTCCACCGAGAATGCGTTCTTCCATCTCAATCTTTTTAAATTTTGATTTTTATTCAATATTTGGCTCAAATGTTTCTTAATTCATCCTGTCTTTGCATTTCTATTGATCTCTACCTCACAACCCCAACAGAAGTCATGGTGTCTCCAATGTGCAATTACATTTCCTGCTCTGTGCTGACAAGGGAAGCTTGTAGCAGAGTGTGAAGAATTGGTGAATGAATATTTTACCGAAAGAGGGCAGTATCCTCAGCTCCTGCCATTTTCTCCAGCGTGGGAATATGGGCCTTACAATATGTCAGGAAAAATAAGAGATCCATATTTTTTAAATGTAAAGCTCCAAGATTTAAAATATTAGCTCATCAAAAAAAGAAAAAAGAAACAATACTGCAGACCAGAATAAAAATATCTGTCAGCTGACTCTAGCCTGCAGGCCCACATTTGCAACCTCTCCTTAGGCTTACAACTTTTACATCTCTGTATCCTCCTATCTGGGGGCAGGAGGAGAAGGGGACAACAGAGGATGAGATGGCTGGATGGCATCACCAACTCGATGGACGTGAGTTTGAGTGAACTCTGGGAGTTGGTGATGGACAGGGAGGCCTGGCGTGCTGCGATTCATGGGGTCGCAGAGTCTAACATGACTGAGCGACGGAACTGAACTGAACTGATCCTCTTATCAGCTGGCACAGAGGTTTGCTCATGATAGTTTGTGACTAGCATGCACTCAGCTCTGTAAACTATCCACCTGGTGGGTCAGTGATAATAAAATCCATATTAAAGATCCAGCATCCAACTTTAATGTTTCAAAACTTGTTTCACCGCTGAGTTTCTCTCTGATGAGCCTTCCAAAGGTAACATGGAAGAAAATTCACTCGCTGTGACCTCAAACAGATTTTGTCTGTTTTCCTATACTTCATACTAACCCAAGAGCACTGTCAGCACTCAATAAACATTAAATTAGTGATTTAATTACAGCTTTTATGCATACAGGTCATGTTATATTGACTTCATATTTGAAGCAAAAGTTTCTAGCACTTAAGAAGAAAAAAGGGATAAAAGGCAAGCATAAGCTGAGTGATGGTCTAAGAAAGAAATAGCAATTTTTATGCTTGCTTCAGAAGAGCTGAATCAGGCCAGGAAAATAGAAATGAAACCAAGCCAGCTGAATACTTCACAGCAGAGAACGGGGAAGCAACACAAGAGCATTCTGGATCTATAGCATTACCTCACCATCGTCTACCAAACAACATGACCTTCTGGCTCCTCCAAGAAGCACTTTCCGGAAGAAAGACAGAGATGACCTCATAAAAGGTACAGTCTCAAAGTCAGGTAGAGGATCTAGCCTGGAGTCTTAAAAATAGTTCTGAATATAGGACTTGACCAGAAACTAGAAGGCATGAGACAAGAAGAAGACCAGCAGGGAAGAATATCCCTTTACTGGGGAGAAGAGAAACATTAGCTCAAGAATACTAGGGCAGAACTTGACTCCAGGGCACATCCAGGAAGCAAGCAGAGTTCTGTCAGCAGACAGTGTTGCCTTAATGGTGTTGAAATGTGGAGGTTCAACACTGAGTCAGCCAGTCAAAATAACTCCTGCTATGTGACAAGCACAGCTCAAAGCATGAGGTCAAGGCCTCTGTTTTGAGAAAGCTTTCATTCCAACAGAGGGAGACAGATAATAAGCACTTTCAAAACAGAAGATGTCAAGTAGTTATACATTGTATAAAGAAAATAAAACTGTGCTGAAACAGAGAGTGCCTGATGGGCCACCTTAGATTGGAAGGTCAGAGAAAAGCTTGAAGGAGGTGACTTATAAGCTGAGTCCTTAATGATAAGAATCAGTCCCAGCAAATTCTAGGAAACTGCACCCCCAGAGGAAGAACAGCTAGGGCAGATGCAAGGAGCATCTGTGTTTGAGCATAACAAAGAACCCCAATGTTTATAGATTTTACAAAGCAAGAGCAAAAGTGGTAGGAGATGAGTTCAGAGGGAAAAAAGCAGAAGATCACAAAGGGTATCGATAGCCCTGGACAGAGATTCAAATTCATTCTAAATATTTAGAAACCGCTGGAAATATTTGAGCAAATAAGTACTATCAACTCCTCAAGTCCTGTTTCCCAAGATAACAGTTTCATGTGCAAAAGGAGGACACAGAGATGTATGTTCTGCTACCACTCTCAAGCTTTGTAGGGGATCTGGCGTTGAACAAAGACGGGGGTTAATGATGGAATCAACACCAATGGGGCTCAGAGAAACCTGTGCTGTTGCTATGGGGAAGCAAGTCAACTTGCTGGAATTCTACCCCACCACTTACCAGAGCCCTAGCAGCACCCTGGGCCTTTTACAGCCCCCTGCTGTGTCTCTGCTGAGTGCTTATTAGACTGTGAGCTTTATGAAGCAAGCAGCATAATCACTGATGCCTTCATCCCCCAACATACTGCACAGTGATGCACTTGATAAGTGTCCAGGAGTTTGCTTGGTAGAATTCAAAGGAATTAACAGAAAATGTACAGTTGATACTACTCATCTTGCCCTGCTTCTAGAAATGCCAGCAAACTTCATGGGAAGGGTACAGACTGTGGACCCAAGATTTACTGAGTTCACCAGTTTAACATATGGGTTAAAGTCACTGCTTTTGCCATCTATAATTTTACTAGAATCTAATTTTGTTAGACTACTGCAAGCCATGATATTCAAGTCTTATCTCCTTCTGAATCAGAACTGTCCTCATTGGTCTTTGCTTATTGACATCTGAAAGACCATCCTACCTCCTAATTCTTCTTCTTGCACTGTATGTATAAATGATGAGTCACAAAGGAATGATCTGCTAAGAGAAAGATGAATATCACACTTACGTATCCGTATTCCAAATCCCAGCACCAACAGTAGTTGCAAAACCTCACAAAACATGCTCGGAGAAAGTCCCCAATGAGAATTGTGACATAGGTGGTCAGAACATCAGAAACAGTCAGTCGCACAAATTCCTGTTGAAATAGTATGTGTATTAAAACAAGCATTTCTCCCTTCACGTGGTCCTAAGGTTGACATCAAATTTATCATGCTTTCTAAGCAGTATTAACTTGAAACTGCAACTAATGGTAAACTAGTTAAGCATATCGAGCCAGTTAAAAATGTTTCACCCCTATTTTACTAGTTTAAAAATAATTATTTCCTGTGCTCAAACCACTGGATCAAAAGTCTTTTTACTGAGAAACTTTTATAAGCCTGATACAAGAACACAAAACAGGAAAATACTGACAACACAGAAATTTAGCAGTTTAATCTGACAAGCAGCGCTATTTATAAAATTAAAAGACAAACTTGTAAAAAGTACTTGTGGCATATATGATAGAAGACTAGTTTTTCTAACACATTAAAAACTTTTACAAATCAGTGCAATAGATGGGCAATTCAATAAGGAAAAGAATGGCAAATGGCACATATAAAAAATAAGAAAATATACAGTTAATTAAAACATTCAAAAGTACTTAATTCCTTATAAAAATAAAAAAGGATTTAATTCCTTATAAAAATACAGTTGTTATTTACACAGTGATAACTATTTAAAAACCCATGCTCTTCCATATTGATGAGAGTATGGTGAAACAGGCACTGCCATAAACTGATGGGGAAATTAAACTGGTGCATCATTTGGAGTGGTGGGGGCAGGACTTTTGTGAAGATCCATCCCATTGTAAGTGTGTGGAATTTGATCAAGAAAATCCACATCTAGAAATGTATCTTATGGCAAGTGTCAATCTATACATATAATTATGAAAGCATTGTTTCTCCCAGATCAAAACTGGAAACAATTTAATAATACTCAAGGGGAAACAAAAATGGGTGTCAACACAAAAAAATATTGTGAGCTCTTAAAAAACAAATGCCATTGTGATTAACAACATCAGTTCAGTTTAGTCGCTCAGTCGTGTCTGACTCTTTGCGACCCCATGAATCCCAGCATGCCAGGCCTCCCTGTCCATCACCAACTCCGGGAGTTCACTCAGACTCACGTCCATCGAGTCAGTGATGCCATCCAGCCATCTCATCCTCTGTCATCCCCTTCTCCTCCTTCCTCTAATCCCTCCCAGCATCATGGTCTTTTCCAATCAGTCAACTCTTCGCATGAGGTGGCCAAGTATTGGAGTTTCAGCTTTAGCATCAGTCTTTTTTTTCCCCCAGATGTTCAAGCTGTTTTTTTGTTTGTTTGTTTGTTTGTTTTCTTTTTTTTTAATTTTATTTAATTTAACTTTACAATATTGTATTGGTTTTGCCATATATCAAAATGAATCTGCCACAGGTATACATGTGTTCCCCCTGAACACCCAGGACTAATCTCTTCTAGAATGGACTGGTTGGATCTCCCTGCAGTCCAAGGGACTCTCAAGAGTCTTCTCCAACACCACAGTTCAAAAGCATCAATTCTTCGGCGCTCAGCTTTCTTCACAGTCCAACTCTCACATCCATACGTGACAACTGGAAAAACCATAGCCTTGACTAGATGGACCTTTGTTGGCAAAGTAATGTCTCTGCTTTTCAATATGCTATCTAGGTTGGTCATAACTTTTCTTCCAAAGAGTAAGCGTCTTTTAGTTTTATAGCTGCAGTCACCATCTGCAGTGATTTTGGAGCCCAGAAAAATAAAGTCTGACACTGTTTCCACTGTTTCCCCATCTATTTCCAATAAAGTGATGGGACCAGATGCCATGATCTTCGTTTTCTGAATGTTGAGCTTTAAGCCAACTTTTTCACCCTCCTCTTTCACTTTCATCAAGAGGCTTTTTAGTTCCTCTTCACTTTCTGCCATAAGGATGGTGTCATCTGCATATCTGAGGTTATTGATATTTCTCCTGGCAATCTTGATTCCAGCTTGTGCTTCTTCCAGTCCAGCGTTTCTCATGATGTACTCTGCATATAAGTTAAATAAGCAGGGTGACAATATACAGCCTTGAAGTACTCCATTAACAACATAAACATTTACTAAAAACCACTGAATTCTGTACTTTAAAGCCCATGCAACCTTCTCAGATGGCATGCACTGCATTCTTGTAGTGCTTTGTTGACACTATAAAATTGTAAATGTTATCAATTCAGTTCAGTCACTCAGTCATGTCCGACTCTTTGAAACTCAATGGACTACAGCATGCCTACCTCCCCGTCCATCACCAACTCCCAGAGTTTAGTCAAAATCATGTCCATCAAGTCGGTGATGCCACACAATCATCTCATTCTCTGTCATCCCCTTCTCCTCCCAATTCAATCTTTCCCAGAACCAGAGTCTTTTCAACTGAGTCAGTTCTTCGCATGAGGTGGCCAAAGTATTGGAGTTTCAGCTTCAACATCAGACCTTCTGATGAATATTCAGGACTGATTTCCCTTAGGATGGACTAGTTGGATCTCCTTGCAGTCCAAGGGACTCTCAGCAGCCTTCTCCAACACCACAGTTCAAAAGCATCAATTCTTTGGCACTCAGCTTTCTTTATAGTCCAACTCTCACATCCATACATGACCACTGGAAAAACCATAACCTAGACTAAATGGACCTTTTTGGCAAAGTAATGTCTCTGCTTTTTAATATACTGTCTAGGTTGGTCATAATTTTTCTTCCAAGGAGCAAGCGTCTTCTAATTTCATGGCTGCAGTCACCATCTGCAGTGATTTTGGAGCCCCCCAAAATAAAGTTTCTCACTGTTTCCACTGTTTCACCATCTATTTCCCATGAAGTGATGTGACCAGATGGCATGATCTTAGTTTTCTGAATGTTGAGCTTTAAGCCAATTTTTTCACTCTCCTCTTTCACTTTCATCAAGAGGCTCTTTATTTCTTCTTTGCTTTCTGCCATAAATGTGATAACATCTGTATATCTGAGGTTATTGATATTTCTCCCTGCAATCTCCATTCCAGCTTGTGCTTCTTCCAGCCCAGTGTTCCTCATGATGTCCTCTGCATAGAAGTTAAATAAGCAACTGCTTGACGTACTCCTTTTCCTTTTTGAAACCAGTCTGTTGTTCCATGTCCAGTTCTAACTGTTGCTTCCTGACCTGCATACAGATTTCTCAAGAGGCAGGTCAGGTGGTTTGGTATTCCCATCTCTTTCAGAATTTTCCACAGTTTATTGTGATCCAGTCAAAGGCAGAAATTGTCAATAAAGCAGAAATAGATGTTTTTCTGGAACTCTCTTGCTTTTTTGATGATCCACCAGATGCTGGCAATTTGATCTCTGGTTCCTCTGCCTTTTCTAAATCCAGCTTGAACATCTGGAAGTTCACGGTTCACGTATTGTTGAAGCCTGGCTTAGAGAATTTTGAGCATTACTTTACGAGCGTGTGAAATGAGTACAATTGTGTGGTAGTTTGAACATTCTTTGGCATTGCCTTTCTTTGGGATTGGAATGAAAACTGACCTTTTCCAGTCCTGTGGCCACTGCTGAGTTTTCCAAATTTGCTGTCATATTGAGTGCAGCACTTTCACAGCATCATCTTTCAGGATTTGAAATAACTCAACTGGAATTCCATCACTTCTACTAGCTTTGTTTGTAGTGATGCTTCCTAAGGCCCACTTGACTTCACATTCCAAGATGTCTAACTCTAGGTGAGTGATCACACCATCCTGATTACCTGGGTCATGAAGATCTTTATTGTACAGTTCTTCTGTGTATTCTTGCCACCTCTTCTTCGTATCTTCTGCTTCTATTAGGTCCATACCATTTGTGTCCTTTATTTAGCCCATCTTTGCATGAAGTGTTCCCTTGGTATCTCTAGTAATCTTGAAGAGATCTCTAGTCTTTCCTATTCTATTGTTTTTTTCTATTTCTTTACACTGATCACTGAGGAAGTCTTTCTAAGCTCTCCTCGTTATTCTTTGGAACTCTGCATTCAAATGGATATCTTTCCTTTTCACCTTTGCTTTTTGCTTCTCTTCTTTTCACAGTTATTTGTAAGGCCTCCTCAGACAGCCATTTTGCTCTTTTGCATTTCTCTTTCTTGGGGATGGTCTTGATCCCTGTCTCCTGCACAATATCACAAATGTCCGTCCATAGTTCATCAGGCACTCTGTCTATCAGATCTAGTCCCTTAAATCTATTTCTCACTTCCACTGTATAATCATAAGGGATTTGATTTAGGTCATACCTGAATGGTCTAGTGGTTTTCCCTACTTTCTTCAATTTATGTCTGAATTTGGAAATAAGGAGTTCATGATCTGAGCCACAGTCAGCTTCCAGTCTTGTTTTTGCTGACTGTATAGAGCTTTCTCACCTTTGGCTGCAAAGAATATAACCAGTCTGATTTCGGTGTTGACCATCTGGTGATGTCCATGTGTAGAGTCTTCTCTTGTGTTGTTGGAAGAGGGTTTTTGCTATGAACAGTGCGTTCTCTTGGCAAAACTCTATTAGCCATTGCCCTGCTTCATTCTGTATTCCAAGGCCAAATTTACCTGTTACTACAGGTGTTTCTTGACTTCCTACTTTTGCATTCCAGTCCCCTATAATGAAAAGGACATCTTTTTTCAGTGTTAGTTCTAGAAAGTCTTGTAGGCCTTCATAGAGAGATTCAACTTCAGCTTCTTAGCATTACTGGTCAGGGCATAGACTTGGATTACTGTGATATTGAATGGTTTGCCTCGGAAATGAACAGAGATCATTCTGTCACTTTTGAGACTGCATCCAAGTACTACATTTCAGACTATTTTGTTGACTAAGAGGGCTACTTCATTCTTCTAAGGGATTCCTGCCCACAGTAGTAGATATAATGGTCATCTGAGTTAAATTCACCCATTCCAGTCCATTTTAGTTCGCTGATTCTTAGAATGTTGACGTTCACTCTTGCCATCTCCTGTTTGACCACTTCCAATTTGCCTTGATTCATGGACCTAACATTCCAGGTTCCTATGCAATATTGCTCTTTATAACATTGGACCTTGCTTCCATCACCAGTCCCATCCACAACGGGTTATTGTTTTTGCTTTGGCCCCATCCCTTCATTCTTTCTGGAGTTATTTCTCCACCGATCTCCAGTAGCATATTGAGCACCTACCGACCTGGGGAGTTCATCTTTCAGTGTCCTATCTTTTTGCCTTTTCATACTGTTCATGTGGTTCTTAGGGCAAGAACACTGAAGTGGTTTGCCATTCCCTTCTCCAGTGTACCACATTTTGTCAGAACTCTTCACCATGACCTGTCCTTAAATGTTATATATTTATTTAATTAATGGTTTTGTTCTTCCTAAGAGATGGTAATTCTCACAAGGACAAAGAAGAGACCCACTTTTGTTCCCCATTGGACCTCCAGTGTCTAGCACAATGCCCACCACTTAATATGCACTTAATAAACATGGAGTGAGTGATTGAGTAACAGTAAATTCTTGCAGTTATTACTGAACATAACTTTTCTCTTCCCTACTCTTGTTTATTCTTCTTTCCATTCCCCAGGAAACTTGAGTTCAGATTCTAATAATTAGCATCCATTAGTGGCAGGCTATGAGGGATATTTTTAGGTTTCCACCATGAGCTTGAAAAGACTTCCTCAGTAAGAGATAATTTCAGAGTGATTTTGAAGTCCTCCACAAACTCCTAAGCACCCTCATCCCAATGGTTGAAGTCTGATTCTTCCCCTAACCAGTGTCCTAACTTTTACATAAAATAGCAGAAGAGGATTCCAACATTATGTGAAAATATTTATTAACACACCATAGAAGGAATATACTGCTTTATAAGAAAGGAAATTCCCAAAATGGTGGTCCAGCCCACCAAGGGAACATCATTCAGTCCCAGTTCCTAGTGTGCTAGTCAGGATGGAGCATGGCTTCCCTGCAGGCCTTCTGCAGACCACTGCACTCCACACCTCACACTTCACACTCCTGACATGTAGTAATAAAATGCTTGGGAAGCTTTGATCAATAAATCTAAGACTATCATTAACTAGTAGTGTTAGTGTTAGTCTCTCTCAGTTGTGTCTGACTCTTTGCAACCCCATGGACTGTAGCTCATCAGGCTCCTCTGTCCATGGAATTCTCCAGGCAAGAATACTGCAGTGGGTAGCCAGTTCCTTCTCCAGGGGATCTTCCCAACCCAGGGATCAAATCCAGATTTCCCACACTGAAGGCAGATTCTTTACTGTTTGAGCCACCAGGGAAATAATAGAGAAGGCGTATCACAAAGACTATAGATTTTCCATGGCAGGATCCTGGGGAGCATGCACTGATGCTAGTTATGTTTCTGGAGGATGATTTGGCACTGTGGAGGATACAAACTCTGATCAGACTCTGTAGGTCAAATTTGGGTTCCTATCACTGGCTTCCTTTAAGGTCTCCTTTAAGGTCTTCCTTTAAGGTCCCTTTACTTTTCTAAGTTATGGTCTCCTCATCTATAAAACGGGGATAATGATATAACTTGGAGGGCAATTTATTAATAAAAATTCAAAGAGATAATGCCTGGCACACAAGAATTTGATAACTGTGAGCCATTGTTGTCATTATCTTCAGTAGTAGTCTGCTTTCTCTCTGTCCCCAAAATGCAGACCTCAGTATACAGCTTCAAATAGTGATCTCCCAAGAATTGTTCTGCTGCCTACCTATCAAATGCCATTGGAGATGAGACTAAGTGACTACATCTTGAGATTTCCTGGAGACGTAAAGGAGTCACCAAATCCTTATAATCAAAGAGAGCCTGAGTTCCACGGTATCCTTGAAGGAAAACAGAGGAGAGAACATCCACAGAGAAGAAGAGGAAACATCTGGAATGTTCTCAGAGAACAATGAATAATTCTTTGGGATGCATCTCTAGAAGCTGCTGATACTATTTCTTCTGGAATGACTTTGTTTTAAAAGTGCTTAAAATTAATGTTTCCAGGTACATGGATATACCTATTGATCTCTTAAACGCCAGACCTTCCCAGCACTCAGGGTTTTTACATCCCCTGTGTTCTCTTTGCCCCCATGGATCCCACCTCCCTCATCAACATTCTGTTCAGAATCACAGCCCTTCCCTCCTCCAGCTCCCACAAGCTTTCCCACTAGTGCTGCCTGTTCCTTTAAAGAAAGGAAGGTGAAACAGAAAAGGGAAGCCCAACTACAAACAGCAGTCAGAAAAGATAATGAAGCAAAGAAAACCACTAGGGACAGGATCTTAAAAAAAGAAAAAGACAAGCAGCATGGTACAGGGGCTCCAAGAAGAATAATTAAATAAATATTTTTTATTTATTTTAATTCAGGATGCAGAGGACTATCCTAGAAGATTCTGAATAATCAGAAAGATGTTTTCTAGATTACATTGACATTCATGTCTAATTAGTTGCTGCTTCCTCTTCAGAAGTGAGCAGCTTCCACCTTATTCTTTACAGTTAGTTCTATTAATCCTGTTTAATTCAGGTGTTTTCTTGGTAAAGAATACGTTTCTTAGCCCTCATGCCAGTCTGCATTCTGGGATGTCTATTAAGAGAATGTCTCAAACTCTTTGAGTCTGTGAAAACTACTTTTTTTTTTTTTTCATTTCTCTCAACTTTTGCTGAAGATTTAGGGGACAGCTTAGAAGTGATAAAAAAAGACTCAGTAAAAACAGGCTCATGGCCCCCTTCCTTCACTTTTAAAGAGCATCACTCCAACCTCTGTTTCCACTGTCACATCCAGTTTTTCTCACTCTTGCCTCCCATGTATAAGCATGTTGCGATTTTGTTAGGCTCACCTATATAATCCAGGATACTTTTCCTATCCCCAGATATTTAGCTTACTCACATTGGTAAAGTCCATTTTGCTATGTAAGGTAACATATTCACAATTTCTAGGAATTAGAACATGGACATTTTGGAGTAGCTTTTATTCTGTCTACCACACCATGTATCACAAATTTCTCTCTACCAAGTGCAGGCAGTTTTCCTTTCATTTATTACTTCATACACTGTATGATCCTATACACATGTATAAAACATGGATGTCTGAAAACTGAGAATTTAATAACATGTAACTGGAAAAGGAAGGCCTATCTGGTCCCTGAAAGCTTAAAAAATAGAGTCCTTATTTATACTCTTCAGACTTGGTTCTCAATGATGTCTGTCTAGCATTATACACATTTTCCTTATTTTTTTCCACAGTTGAAATCACAGATGAGTTGCTTAAGTCAGATGAGTATCTGAAGCTAAGGACATCATATCTATATTTGTTTAAATTAGTTTTATAAAACTAATGCTAATTTTCAATTTTCCATTTATCATACAAAATGTATACAAATAATAATATGAATAATTAAAAACTAAAAAAAGATATATTCAAATAATTTCCCAAAGATTACATTACTACTGAAACTGAGCTGTTGTCTGACAGAAGCACTGTGACATGTCTTTAAATGTCTATTCACCATAGTCCAAAATCAGTTTATGAAATGCACATGAGGAATGTCAATTCTAATGAGATAAAAGTAAAGGCATTTCAAAATATAAATTGGATTTGTATAGATATAAGAGACCTGAAGTAGGTTTTTGTTTTTGTTTGGTTTGGTTTCCCTTTATTGAACAGAAAGCCATAGGAAACACTATTTCTTTTATCTGCTAAAATACCATTAGTCTTGGACTGGGGTCATTTACACAGTCATCTGAGAACAACAAACCTAAAATAGCAGTTCCTTTCATGCTTAAGGGGCAATTATTTGACAAAACTCAACATTATTGAAATAAACTTTAGTGTATGCTCCCAAATGAACTTTTCCTCTTCTTTTATAGAAAACAGGTAACACTAACTAGAGTGCCATTTAAATATTTGCTTGGGCCTAGGTGCTAAATCTGGGTGCTTTATTATAATATATATAGAAAATATCTCCTCAGGCCATTTTAAAACATTCTTCCTTTATATGCTACCAAACTGTGGTGTTGGAGAAGACTCTTGCAAGTCCCTTGGACTGCAAGGAGATCCAACCAGTCCATCCTAAAGGAAATCAGTCCTGGGTGTTCATTGGAAGGACTGATGTTGAAGCTGAAACTCCAATACTTTGGCCACCTGACGCGAAGAGCTGACTCATTTGAAAAGACCCTGATGCTGGGAAAGATTGAAGGCAGGAGGAGAAGGGGATGAGAGAGGATGAGATGGTTGGATGGCATCACTGACTCAATGGACATGGGCTTGGGTGGACTCCAGGAGTTGGTGATGGACAGGGAGGCCTGGCGTAAATGGACTACTTACCTGAATGGATGCTTGTGACGACTGCAAGAGTTAATATATGTGAAATTCACAGCCAGCATATAGTGAGCAGTCAGTAAGTCTTAGCAATTTTCATTAATAAGCAATATAAACCAGGTCACACTTACAGAAGAAATTTCTACTCTGCTCCTTTTTAATCCAATAATTGTTATGCACTCCTGTGTGTGACATTACCTGCCCCACCATTGTTTCCCAGCAGGGTCCTCGAGGTACATCTGCAGGGTGCACAAAAAAGGGTGGCCCAGTGGTATTTCCAGCAAGGGAAGCATTGTAGGCCTTGATCATGTTGGCTTCCCATAGGGTAATATTGGCCTTTACTAGCTTCTCCTCTTCAATCTAGAAAGGAGAGTATTGGAAAGAAAACTGAAACAGATTTCAAAGGCATTTCTGGCAATCTTGAGACTGGGAATGTAACAATGTGCTGATGGCAAGGACAATCCAGACACAAGATTTACCTTGTTGTTAATCTCATCCATCAGGGCAAGAATAAATACATACAGGTTGCCTAAAAGAAGAGCAAAAATGCGTCCCAGTAGCCATTTCAGAGCAATGAGCGGATGGTAGTCTTCCAATTCAGCAAATAAGTCAAATAGTGTTGGACAGAACATGCCCAGGAGGGACATGACCATGTTCATCTATAAGAAGACACAAGGGTGAACCAAGTTGATGGTGTTTAAAAATTATTATTGTTTTCTTCCAAATTTGCAAGATTCCAACTAGATTCCTTTGATATTCTATAAGACTAAAAATTATTTCATGCATTTTTAAAATTTGATCTTAATACAATAGGGACCATATTCAACTCACACTTTTAAGATGTACATGTGCACGAGTTTGTGGACATGCCAGTAATAATAGTCTGTTTCCTAGCATATGAGGGATGTGATTTACTTTACTTTTTATGCAGATAATATGTTGGTCTACATGGTACCAATTCTGCACTTCACAACAAGATTTCCAAAGAAAATGAAAAATTGTCTGCTTGAGGAATGGGTTCAAATAGGAAATACTAATTTGACAATCATCAACATATAGGCTAGTTTAATCAACTAGAATGGATGAATTCCTTGAGATGGGCTCAGGACTACTGAGTTAGGGGGAACACAAATTGTTAGGGGCAAAAAGAAAGAAAATGGAATAGATTTTATCAAAGAAAACAGAGAGGACATTCAGAAAATATAAAAGGAGAATACATGGCATAATGTCATCAAAGCCAAGGCAGAACAGTTTCAGAAATGAAGGACTGACTTATAGTGCCAAAAGTAAGAAAAGTATGAAAGACAGAGAGAATGAAAATATGACAAGCTGGAAATTTGTGGTCCATATCTCCAGATTGATTGACACACTTATGAATATATTATTAGGGTAAATTAAGCATGTGCCACATTTATAATAGGGGAGAAAAACCTTTAAATAAAAATTTAAAAAAGGTTCCAGTTGGCACTGGCAATTTCTTTGCCTGAATATCTGGCTCAAATTGTCACTTCTGTGAGTTCCCTTTTCCCCTGGTGAACTCCATGTTTTGAATGATTAGAACTACCAGGCTATATTTAGAAAATAATTATCAATATTTTTTTTTGCTTTTGACTAAGAACATTATATAAGTATGACTAGCGGGAGCTAAAAGTCAGCATGATGTATATAAACTCAGCATAATATAATTTCAGCCTAAAGTAAAAACTTTGAAGAGCCTATGCAGTCTAAGGTAAGTTTGAATTGTTTCATCAAATTTGTAAAGTTTTTCATGAATCTGCATTATTACCTTTGTTGGCCCCTAGAATCAGGGGTCCCCTAAGATGGATGTTTTTTAATCCACCTGGGCTGGAGGAAGCACAAGCTGGAATCAAGATTGCTGGCAGAAATATCAATAACCTCAGATATGCAGATGACACCACCCTTATGGCAGAAAGCAAAGAAGAACTAAAGAGCCTCTTGATGAAAGTGAAAGAGGAGAGTGGAAAAGTTGGCTTAAAGCTCAACATTCAGAAAACTAAGATCATGGCATCCAGTCCCATCACTGCATGGCAAATAGATGGGGAAACAGTGGAAACAGTGGCTGACTTTATATTTTTGGGCTCCAAAATCACAGCAGATGGTGATTGCAGCCATGAAATCAAAAGACACTTACTCCTTGGAAGGAAAGTTATGACCAACCTAGACAGCATATTAAAAAGCAAAGACATTACTTTGTCAACAAAGGTCCATCTAGTCAAGGTTATGGTTTTTCCAGTAGTCATGTATGGATGTGAGAGTTGGACTATAAAGAAAGCTGAGTGCCGAAGAATTGATGCTTTTAAACTATGGTGTTGGAGAAGACTCTTGAGAGTCCCTTGGACTGCAGGGAGATCCAACCAGTCCATGCTAAAGGAAATCAGTCCTGGGTGTTCATTGGAAGGACTGATGTTGAAGCTGAAACTCCAATGTTTTGGCCACCTGATGCAAAGAGCTGACTCATTTGAAAAGACCCTGATGTTGGGAAAGATTGAAGGCAGGAGGAGAAGGGGATGACAGAAGATGAGATGGTTGGATGGCATCACCAACTCAATGGTCATGAGTTTGGATAATCTCCGGGAGTTGGTGATGGACAGGGAGGCCTGGCGTGCTGCGATTCATGGGGTCGCAAAGAGTCGGACACGACTGAGCGACTGAACGGAACTGAACTGAACTGATGAAATATCTGTCTTCATAGTCTCTTAAGTGTATGATCTCCCATCTTCAGCATTATTGCTTCTGAAATACCTAGAATGTTTTTGTTTGGAACCTTCTGTTTTAAGTGTGTTATACCATTTTCTGTCCAAGATTTTTCTAGGAAATTCTATGCTTATGAATACTTTCTTAATCTGTTTGGCCTATAAAGCTTTGCAGAAGTTTCAGTACTGTAAATCTACACTTCCCACTGCTTAAATCTTCATATTCTTTGAGAACTCCAGTTCAAAATGATGTCAGATTGTATTATGGAACATTTTATGAAAGGGAACAGTCCCAAGAAACAACACATGACCAATGATCTCCTGATTCTACATGTCTATTTCTGACCTCTTTTCTTGGACCTGCTAAATGGGCAGATACCCTGAAGACAAATCACAATGATAATATTTAATTTCTGGCAAAGATCTGGCCTTCCTCATTTAACTAGCTTTTGGAGGGGGAGGTAATAAGGTAGGGGGACAAGGAGTTGGAGTAGTTAGGCTGCTATAGAGAGGCCCGGTTTTGCCCAAAGTATGGGAGGCAATCTGAATGTTTCCAATGAGATTAATATAAGAACCCAGGGCTTTATCATCCCCATTTCAAAGAATTCAGGCAACAAGTGGATTTTTCAAAGACAGAAGCAAGATCTACAGAAAGCATAAAATAGGGTCATGGAAAGAGTGTTGGGCTTGAAATCAAAATTCTTAAATTTTAACTCTCATTGTTCTCCTTGGTTCTGTGACCATGAACACATCACCTAACCTGAGATTCATTATCTCTGTCTATAAAACATACCGGTTGGAATATATGTGTTCTAATCTCTCTTCCAACTCTGCCTAATGTCATAAAGTAAGAAACAGACACACATTAGACAGATGTGGAAATAAGGCTGGAATAAAGAACTGTGTGCCAAGGCTGGTTCACTCTCAGGGCAAGATGACAGGGGTAGGTAAAAAGTGGCTGCATTTTATGTTCCAGCACTGAAACACAACCCACAAAACCTTAAATGTCAGATGCTAAGCACATAAAAAACACGCAGAGACGAACTTCATTTTTTTCCCACCACCCAAGGGTGTCAGGATCTTGCTGCGCAAATTCCTGGGATCGCTTCACAGCCCAAAAGATGAGGTATCCACTCCCGCCAAGTGTTAGAAACACGAAGAAGTTAGCAAGAAACCTCAGGAATCTGATCAAGTGGATGTTTTCTTCTACTTGGGCTGCTCTTTCTTCTATTATAGCTTCCTGTATCCAAGGAAAACAGGAAAAAAAAATTATCTGATTTACAAAAAATATCATGAACTTAGGAATTATTTTCACAAACATTAGAATGTGAGGAATGAAAATGTAAACTAAATCTGGGATTCCACAAACCAGGTGAATATTGCCAGCAAGTAAGAAAATGTAAGAGAAAAAAGGAAGAATTCTTACAAAGTCTGGTTGATCTAATATTAAGACAGTCTTCATTCTAAAGTCTCTTCTAGTATGGCTTTTTAAAATAATTACAAAATAATACTTTAGAGTTATTTTAAATATTGAGCTGATGTATTCCTATAAATAATAAGTTAGCATAGTTCTATTATTTAAAATATCTGATTCTGATTACAAATGGTTAGCTATTCCAAGCCAATGGTGTTTTATTACCAAATTTAGAGAGAAATAGTGCTGTCACCAGCCATCAATCATTTTCCAGTCATATTCAGAACCCTGCCCAGATCCTGGTAGGAAGAAATGATGAGTTAATCTTTCTTTTAATTGTCAAGATACTTGGCTACACATACCATTTGGAATGATTCCAATTTTACTTTTACAAATACCAAGAAAAGTCTCTTGAAGTTGTTATCTTTACCTTAAAGTTCATTGTGATAGAATTGAATTTGTTGTCTGCTGTTTCAGGGTTGCCAATAAGGTAGTCCCAGCTAGTGAACACCTTCCAGCTAAAGTTGAAAGTGTTATCATCACCACCTCCATCATCACCAATATTTTTGGTCATCCTATGCAAACAGGAGGTTTAATCCAGCAGCCAGAATACAAGCAGAAAGGGAGAGATTAGGGAATAGCAAGACATCATAATTTTAGGGATATTGGAGAAGCAGTATCTAAAAGACATATACTTTCAATTAAGTTTGTTCTAATAACCAGAAAAGTTTGTTTTAAAAAAAAATTGGTTTGTTTTAATTTTTTAAACTTCATTTCTAGGCTTTCAAGATTAGAAAACTACTAAGCATTGACGGTTTTAACAATTAATTTATAGGTTATATAAAAATAGTTCTTTATTTGTTTTCCTAAACTGTTTTCTTAGGGTCATATACTGTACTCTGAACCTTTTATGGGACAAGGATCTCTTTAGAAATCTGATGAAAACCAATGGACCCCTACCCAGGGAGAAAATATGTACAGGCTCTAAAACAATTGTACACAATTTTAGTTGGTTTACAGTTGAAAGCCTAGGAATAGATTAACCCAGTTCAGATCAGGAAACTTCTTTATAGGTTTTAAGTCCTCTAAGAATCTCCTCCCAAAGAGTGATTACACTGAATGCATGAAAGTTTTCCATACTCTACAACTCTTGACCAAAAATCAAGATTTTTATACAACTTTAATGCCAAGTGGTTACATATATTCTAATAATTTATGTTAAAAAATTTTTTTTTTGCTTGGACCATTTAAAATACATTTACTTAAAGGTTTATTTCAGTGCTTAAAAATCTATATCCTACTTACTTCACTTCCTTGTTTCCCCTACCACCATAAATAGCAAAATTAAAATTTTATATGATATATATTACAGAATGGTCCTATAAGGTTTTGGTTTTTTACAGTGCTATGGAATTAAAAAAGAAAGGACAATGAGGACATAAAGATGACATTATAATTTGGCAGACATCTCTCAGGTCATCTGAATTCCACCACTGTTAGTCCTATCTCTTACAGAGGTTTATATATTTCAAATGGGCTCATGTGTTTGAAAAATAACTAAAAATAATTATTACTTACCTCAGTCTACCACTTTACCCTCTGCAAATGGTATTTATGTGTATTATCATATTTGTCCTTCTCAAAAACTTAAAGAGGGGTCAAGGTAGTTGATATTGTTCTCTGTTATAGATGAGGAAGCTGAAGGGTAAAATTATGAAGTGATTTCCTGGATGTAATTCAGAAGTAAACCACAGGGGTGGGTCAAGAGCTTGGGTTTTCTGACTTCACTCTAGTACCCAAGCTAGGACACCATGAGATATGTTGAACCATACAAGACGCCTTTTTGTAGGTCAAAAAGTATTGAAATCAAACATTCCTAATGATTTAACCTAGGGAGAAAATTATTTTTTTTACTAAGATGCCATCATTCCTTTTGTGCATAGTCATTGAGCAAAGGGCAGAGCCTCAGGTAAAACTGACCACTTGACAGATGATTTTGCATGGACCTTTATCACTGGCAAGATTCTATACCTGTAGTCAGCCTCCCGGAGAAGGGAGCTCAAGCTTGACAAGTAAACTGGGAACATCTAGCATGTGAGAATTGTCAAGAAAGGGAGTAGAATGCTAAACACATAAGGAAGGATACTGAAGACAAACTCTACTAACAACACATTTTTATTCAGATGGCCCTGACAGCTATAAAATGTTCCATGTACAGCTCCACCCCTTGGTTGCAGAGAAAAAATAAAGTGTGCATACTTAAACAAAAATTCTTCCTTTTTCAAGGGGGCTATAGTTTTTAACAACTGTATCTCAAGCTATCTCAACATATAATTTGCAAGGACGGAAGGAGTGGAGGAAGAACGAGTGACCAATCATCTTGCTTTGTTAGGGACTGAGTCGTTACCCAGGACAAAAGACTTTTAGTGCTAAAGCCGATGGAGTCCTGGGTCAACAAAGTTAGCCATCCTATCTTAAAATTTCAAAGTACTTTCTTGTATATCTATCTAATATTCCTTCCAATTTCCCCATTGGTGTTGGTTTAGTTGCTAAGTCTTGTCCAACTCTTGTGATCCCATGGACTGTAGCCCACCAGGGTCCTCTGTCCAAGGGATTCTCCAGGCAAGAATACTGGAGTGGTTTGCCATTTCCTTCTCCAGGGGATCTTCCCAATCTTGGGATCAAACCTGGGTCTCCTGCACTGCAGGCAGATTCTTTACTGACTGAGCTACCAGGGAAGCCAATTTCCCCATTAATTAATCAAAACATGTATCTGCTTCCCTTTTATGGATGAGGACTCTGCGATAAACAGTATGAGCAAGAGGACAAAATCCCTCAGTTGCCTGATTGATTTTAAGTACTCAGTTTTAGTTTCACTTGATTTGAGGCATGTATCCCATAAAGCCACTCATGTTTATTCCAAGAATGCATTTGTTTGGCACTGGTGGGGGACAGGGGGAGAGATGATAAAGGATTCTGTGCAATCACTTATATCCCACCAATTGTTTTTCTACTAAGCTCTGCCCCCAGGGCTAGGAGCAGCTAGGAGTCATAAATGGCTTTGGAACTGTCTTGCCATAAAGGCCAATGAACTTAAACCACTTGCCAATCATGTATTGAACAACCAAAGGTCCCCTGCCAGAGGGAGGAACCACAATCAAGCTGGTTTAGGTGGTATAACATGGATGACTTTGAGGGCGAAATGTGGAACTGGTGCCCTGCAAGTATCCTAAATGGTGTCTTTGAGTTAATTCGAAATAGCTTCCATTTCCTGGAAAGCTGCACTAGCTAGTAAGTTTGCCATCAGCAATATATGGTTACTGAGCACTTAAAATGTAACTGGTGTTTCAAAGACTTAGTATCAAAAATAAACAGAGAATATCTCAATAATAATTTTAGATTGATTATATGTTGAAGGAACTGTTTTGATATATAGAGTTAAATAAAATATATTATTAAAATATATATTCTACCTATGTATTTGTTTAGGATAGCTGCCAGAATATTTAAATTACATGTCCCTTGTCTTATATTTCTTTACATAATGCTATTCTAGATGCTTTATACTCATCTGCCAGAAGTTATAATAAAGTTACAAATCTATTAATGTACAACTACATAACCATGCATAACTACTTTATGAGGGCTATCATATGGCCTCACTTGCTATCATGCTGGCTTTGTTTGGTTTATCAGTAAGCCTATGAATCATAATCCTAATAAAACAGTTAAATTAGCATATGCTAGCCATGTTCTAAGTGCTTTTACTGTATTAACTCATATTGTCCTCATAGCCATCCTAAGGTGTTATTACACATCTATCAGAAATAGGAAAGGGTTTCCATGGTAGCTCAGCTGCTAAAGAATCTGCCTGCAATGCAAGAAACCCTGGTTTGATTCCTGGGTTGGGAATATCCCCTGGAGAAGGGATAGGCTACCCACTCCAGTATTCATGGGCTTCCCTGGTGGCTCAAACAGTAAAGAATCTGCCTACATGGTGGGAGACCTGGGTTTGATATCTGGGTTGGAAAGATCCCCTGGAGGAGGGCATGGCAACCTACTCCAGTATTCTTGCCTGGACAAGAATTCATCTCTCCTTGGACAGAGAAGCCTGGCAGGCTACAGTCCATGGAGTCACAAAGAGTCAGACACGACTGAACGACCAAGTCACTAAGCACAGCACAGAAACAGGAAAACAGAGCAGTTGAACAATTTGTCAACGTTCTTTTATAATGGGCTAGAGCTGGTATTTGAATTCATGAAGAATGGCTCCTGCTAACCCACTCCAGTATTCTTGCCTGGAGAATCCCATGGACAGAGGAGCGTGGCAGGCTACTGTCCACAGGATCCTAAGAGTTGGACACAACTTAATGACTAAACCACCACCAGAATGGCTCAAGAGACCACTAGAGTATATAGCCTCTGCAGAGTCACTAAAAGCTGAGGAATTGGACATCCGTAAACATGCTTCCTCAGGGAAAATGGAGACTAAAGGACCAATTTGAAATGACACTCACAAGGCCTGTGTGATGTAACTGATACCCCTGACTTTAATCCTGCCAAATCTAAATGGCTAAAAGACTAGAAATATGTTAGATTTTTTGGAATGAGGTACTATTTTAGCAGGTAGACAGTTATTTTACATACTTAGGCTCTCTGATTACACTTGGACAAGTAGATAGAGATTTTGGATACAGGGTCTCCATTAAGGCCTTTTTCAAGTTCTGAAAGGGCTTAAAAATCTAAATGTGATAGTTTTTCTGGAGGAACCAATAAGTTTGGCAGGGACAGGACACAAAGCATGTTTCAGACTGCTCCAGAGAGCTCCTGCTGAAGAGGACTTGGACCTTCAAGTAAAGGTCTTCCCTGCAATGAAGCAAAAGCTCAGTTTACCTTGTGCATGGTTAAATAAAAGGAAGACTTCATTGAGATGTTTCAACACTTCTGCTAAACTGGTTCAGAAAATTAGCTAAAAGTTGGGTTATTCATAACCCTAAATGACTGTGTGAGGTTTCTGCAGTGTCTTCAAGTGAGGTTTTAACAATATATTTCAAACAAGGGGAAAAAATAAGCTGCAGTTTCATCAGTTCCCCCAATGAAATTCTTTCCCATGCTCTAATAAATCCTCTTCCAAGATAAAATATGATTACACAGTTGATCATGATGATCTCGTTGAGGGCCATTTGTTTGCGCTGTCTTACACAGCTGAAATTTTTCGGATGAGTGATTATTCTGCTTTTTTGTGGGGTTTTTGTGTTGTTTTTTAATGAACAGAGAACAACAGATTCTGCCTATTGAGCTGATCCTGCAAGTCACAAACCTCTCTGCACACTAAAAGAGGGGTCAGCAGCTGTTTTCCTGTCTTGTTTGCAACACTGACTTACACCTTAAAATACAAAAGAGCACAATTTTAAAATATGCTTAACCACAGAATAGGTACACAACCATCACTCTGACCCAGTGATATGATCAAAGGCTTGCCCTTATTTTCAATCCTTTTGCGTGGGAAATGTAATAGTCTAACATTAGTACAGGTATTAAAACCACATTTTATCTTTTATATACTCTGCATTCTCTAGACATGAAGCAGAAAAAAAAAAATACAATTCCCAGATTAACTTTCCCATTTGATTCCAGCAATCATTGCTTGCTTCCCAGGAGATCAATGAAACTTACGCTTTAAGGACAACCAGAAAACTGTATCCAATGCACATGATCCCCACGAGAAAATAGGAGAGTGGCAGTCTGAAATTCATCCATCCAATTGTTCGTTTATTGTCGTAATAGCCATAAAAGAGGACGGAATATTGAGCCAAGCCCTAAAATCCAAAAACAAAGCCGTTTAACAGATGCTGTGAAGAGCAACTCAAAGAAAAAAGATCGACTTCTAAGAAGAATAACAAAATGACATTAATTCTCAAACTTGGGAGATGGCTCTGACATGAGCCCTATTGTTTTGTTTCATGGAGTGACTGTTTCAGCTGCCACATGGACTGACAGCCTCTTGGTTTACTTGAAATTCAGGGACTTCTAAATAGATCAGATTTTTAACCAAATATAGGCTTGCTCAGCTGTGGAGCCATTACCGTGAAATGCCCATTGATTGAAACATCAAAACACACTTCATGGTGTCATTAGATTTACAATTTTAAGAGCTTGCTTAATATTGGGGGGAAATCTGAAATGTGCTTCCTCAAAGTTTCATGGCAGGTTTCCACTTTCAGTCACCTAAGCCACAGTCAGATTTGTTCTCCATAAGGTACAGAGGCCATGTCTCAGCTCATACTTAGAAAAAACAAGGAGCAGATGAGATGACATTGGAACCAATATATACAACCTTCTATTCATCAAGATTATTATCCCCAAATGAGCATGTTTATTCATACAACTACATGCTCTTTCCCAAAAAGTATCTGCCAGGGTTGGCATCACTGTCTTCCAAAGCCAATTAGGTAACTGCTCTCTGTACATAGAACATGGCATATTTTGATGCTGTTTCCCTTATAATATTCTTCCTCTTTCTCTCCTCTCATTCACTGTGTTCTTCACTCTTAGTTTGGAGGCATTGTTTCTGTATTACTATGCATCTACTTCCCCCTTTTCTCTTCAATTTCATCTCTTTGGCAATAATTTAAAACTTCTATGCTTTGTGAAGTGAGAGGATAATTGCAGTAATAATATCAATCAATAAATTTGACTGAGCAGGGACTTCCCTGGTGGCACAGTGGATAAGAATTGCCTGCCCGTGCAGGGGACATGGATTTGATCCCTGCTCTGGGAAAACTACACATGCCATGGAGCAACTAATCTAGGGGCCAAAACTACTGAGCCTAGAGCTCCCCAGCAAGAGAGGCCACCACAATGAGAAGCCCCCACACCACAACAAAGGCAAAATATAGCCAAAAACAATAAATAAAATAAATAAATCCTTTTTTAAAATAAATAAAAATAAACCTTATTGAGCAGTTAGAGTTTGCTGAATACTTCATCTTACAGAATCCTCACAAGCACCCTCTTGAAGTGGCTCCTGTTAGGGGCAATCATTTTCCTCCAGTTTTGTTACTGTCCACATAGAGAAGACCCATGAGTGCAACACTCCCAGCCTCTCTCCACTGCCTCATACTAGCTCCAGGGAGGAGAACCTCATCTGATAGTAGAGCATGGCTGAGGAATGGGGACAAGCTGGGGCACCACTCTTCCTCCTCCTTTGAGATCACCCTCTGTGTTCTGTCCCTGTGAGGGGTACCCTGTCCTGGTCTAGGACAGCTGGATAAGACAGTCTGTTCTGAAGCTCACTTGCCCATGAAAAGATGCACATTCTTCAATATCCCAGCTTTAACAATGGTAAACGTAACATGTTGACCTCCATCTGTCTGTTTGTCTTGTTTCTGGTGAGCTCACAACCTGAGTTGACAACACACGTGGTATTATTTACCATGACTCTCCCCCTGCAAAAAGACACTATAGCTTTATATCTACTTTGCTGATGAAGAAACTGAGTTTTAGAGCAGTTAAGTTACTTGTCCATGTTCACGCAGCTAGTAAGCAACAGTCTGAACCTGAACTGGGTCTAATTTTAAATCTGTATACTTAACCACTGTGCTATACTGCTTCTCCTATGTTCTCTTTTCCTACCAGGTCTTGCATCATACTAATGTCTTATTTATCCAGGAAAACAAAGAAACTGAAGCCCCAGGACCCCTGGATTGATTCAGAGTGGTTCCAGGATCCCTGGACACTCCTTTTGAAAAGATTTCAAAGGGCCTCATCCCCATCCTCGAAGGGCCTCATTCTCACATGTATAAACATTACAAGCTGACTTCTTTTTCTAACTCACAACAACAGTACTGGGATTAAAAGCCACCTTCAAAACAACATAAAAGGAGAAAGGAGATATGTAGCAAACATCTGGTGAGCTTGTTAGGTTAGCACAATAGCTATCAAGGCAGCTAACTCATCTGGCATATGTATTATTCAGTATATGTTCAATGGTGGCACTACATAAATATTAGATCACAACCAAAGTGGGTAAGGTCCCTTTTTTTGGAATCCTGATTATTTCACAAAGGTTTCTTCAGTTGGCCTATTTCTACCTATGCAGTGAAGCATGTAAATGAAAGAGGAGGTACTATTGAAGAACACAATTTTTAAAAGCTTTATCCAGTCCCTCTCAGTAGCACATCGAGGGGTGGTTTTAAAAACACTGAAAGGCTTAAAAGAGGATTTCCCCTTCCCTTCCACCCTGTGGGCCCACCACAAGCCATACGTCATTCCCTTTCCCTTAAAACTCCAACAGCAGACATCTGGAAGTGACTAAAATAGCGATGACTCCTAGCCTAGCCAAGGTTCCATTCGGTTTCCATGTCAGCACACATGGCTTTTCCTGTGGGAACACTCTTCCATCCCCAAATCTGTGACAGAGAAACTACAGTCAGAGCCAAGTTTCAAATGAGCACAGAAAATTCTTGTCCAATTCTGGGTTCCATGCTTGCACATCATCTACTAAGTCTCTAATTTCGGTCTGAACGCTATGCTGCATAGTCTAGTGCATAGTCACCGACACACATCTATGAGAATGTTATGATGTTTTGATGATGTGGTCACAGGTAATCATGTACTTATTTATCTAACTAACTTTTAATGAGCACTTATTTGCTAAATGTTATACGTAGATACCACAAACTCCTTATTGCCAAATTCAGACTTAAATTGAAGAAAGTAGGGAAAACCACTAGACCATTCAGGTATGACCTAAATCCCTTATGATTATACAGTGGGAGTGAGAAATAGATTTAAGAGCCTAGATCTGATAGATAGAGTGCCTGATGAACTATGGAATGAGGTTCGTGACTTTGTACAGGAGACAGGGATCAAGATCATTCCCATAGAAAAGAAATGCAAAAAGGCAAAATGGCTGTCTTAGGAGGCCTTACAAACAGCTGTGAAAAGAAGAGAAGCGAAAAGCAAAGGAAAAAAGGAAAGATATAAACATCTGAATGCAAAGTTCCAAAGAATAGCAAGAAGAGATAAGAAAGCCTTCTTCAGCGATCAATGCAAAGAAATAGAGGAAAACAACAGAATGGGAAAGACTAGGGATCTCTTCAAGAAAATCAGAGATACCAAAGGAACATCTCATGCAAAGATGAGCTCAATAAAGGACAGAAATGGTATGGACCTAACAGAAGCAGAAGATATTAAGAAGAGATGGCAAGAATACACAGAAGAACTGTACAAAAAGATCTTCACGACCCAGATAATCACGATGGTGTGATCACTGACCTAGAGCCAGACATCCTGGAATGTGAAGTCAAGTGGGCCTTAGAAAGCATCACTACGAACAAAGCTAGTGGAGGTGATGGAATTCCAGTTGAGCTATTCCAAATCCTGAAAGATGATGCTGTGAAAGTGCTGCACTCAATATGACAGCAAATTTGGAAAACTCAGCAGTGGCCACAGGACTGGAAAAGGTCAGTTTTCATTCTAATCCCAAAGAAAGGCAATGCCAAAGAATGCTCAAACTACTGAACAATTGCACTCATCTCACACGCTAGTAAAGTAATGCTCAAAATTCTCCAAGCCAGGCTTCAGCAATATGTGAACCGTGAACTTCCTGATGTTCAAGCTGGTTTTAGAAAAGGCAGAGGAACCACAGATCAAATTGCCAACATCGCTGGATCATAGAAAAAGCAAGAGAGTTCCAGAAAAACATCTATTTCTGCTTTGTTGACCATGCCAAAGCCTTTGACTGCGTGGATCACAATAAACTGTGGAAAATTCTGAAAGAGATGGGAATACCAGACCACCTGATCTGCCTCTTGAGAAATTTGTATGCAGGTCAGGAAGCAACAGTTAGAACTGGACATGGAACAACAGACTGGTTCCAAATAGGAAAATGAGTACATCAAGGCTGTATATTGTCACCCTGCTTATTTAACTTACATGCAGAGTACATCATGAGAAATGCTGGACTGGAAGAAACACAAGCTGGAATCAAGATTGCCAGGAGAAATATCAATAACCTCAGATATGTAGATGACAGCACCCTTATGGCAGAAAGTGAAGAGGAACTCAAAAGCCTCTTGATGAAAGTGAAAGTGGAGAGTGAAAAAGTTGGCTTAAAGCTCAACATTCAGAAAATGAAGATTATGGCATCCGGTCCCATCACTTCATGGGAAATAGATGGGGAAACAGTGGAAACAGTGTCAGACTTTATTTTTCTGGGCTCCAAAATCACTGCAGATGGTGACTGCAGCCATGAAATTAAAAGACGTTTATTCCTTGGAAGGAAAGTTATGACCAACCTAGATAGCATGTTCAAAAGCAGAGACATTACTTTGCCAACAAAGGTTCGTCTAGTCAAGGCCATGGTTTTTCCTGTGGTCATGTATGGATGTGAGAGTTGGACTGTGAAGAAGTCTGAGCGCCGAAGAATTGATGCTTTTGAACTGTGGTGTTGGAGAAGACTCTTGAGAGTCCCTTGGACTGCAAGGAGATCCAACCAGTCCATTGTGAAGGAGATCAGCCCTGGGATTTCTTTGGAAGGAATGATGCTAAAGCTGAAACTCCAGTACTTTGGCCACCTCATAGGAAGAGTTGACTCATTGGCAAAGACTCTGATGCAGGGAGGGATTGGTGGCAGGAGGAGAAGGGGACGACAGAGGATGAGATGGCTGGATGGCATCACTGACTCGACGGATGTGAGTCTCAGTGAACTCTGGAAGTTGGTGATGGACAGGGAGGCATGGCGTGCTGCAATTCATGGGGTCGCAAAGAGTTGGACACAACTGAGCGACTGATCTGATCTGATATGATACATAGATGGAATGGGAGATTGGATTACATAGACCCTTAAGAAAAGTTTTACATCCAAATCCCTTTTTAACCGTACTGGCTTCTGTAAAGAAAAATCCCATTTGCCTTTTGTGTCATGATCCACAATAACAAAAAGGTGGAAATTCTAGATCATATGCTCAACACCTATTACACATCTCACTTCATTTGAATGTTCCACAGGAATCTTGACCTTAGTACATTTTAAAAGTTTTCCCAAACATTTTAAAAGCTTTTCCCTCCGACCTCAGGAAATGATCCATCAACCCATGATTACCTCAGCCAGAAACTTGGACATTTTCGCTATCTTCCCATGTGTGTACTATAAGATGCATGCAGCCACTCACTAAGCCCTTAGTTTCTGCCTCATTACATATCTGATACTCATCCCTTCTCTGTACACCACCACCATTTATAGGACTCCCTGCCTTCAACTTATGAAAACAAACCTGTACCATATTGACAGAGTGTCTTCTAAAGGGTAACTCTGACCATGTTTCTATCCTAATTCAAAACCATCATGTTCTCCACTGCCTAGTGAATAAAGTCTGAGTCTTCAGCATAATGAATGAGACTGTCCTGCCTGATTATACCCTTGTTTTTCATATGGCATGCTCATCTTCCACCACTCTTATCTCTCCTTACATACCAGCTTGGCGGAATCACTTATAGATATTGAGTGCACAGCACTGTTTATTGCCTCCACACCTTTGTACATACATATCCCTCTGCTAAGAATACTATTCCCTGTTACTCTCCCCATTTCAGAGCCTAGGTTATTCCTACTGTTTCTTTAAAATTAGGTGAAAAAACCTTTGTAAAGACTTCACTGATTTCTAGGCCACAGTCAGGTGAATGAGGAAATGAATGATCATTTCTTTCATTTGCACAGAGTGCCACTAGATGAACTTCATCCCATCCCTCCTCTAGCTTTTTACTCACTCCACCCCAGGGAAGATATAGTGGCGTCTCTGATAGATCAATGAATTAACTTGGCTCGCCTTTCAAATTTAGAATTCAGATGAGAAACAGAGTTACTGTTTACTGGATCCTCTAAGAAAGCCAGTAAACTGAATCTCAGTAAATTCCAACACTGAATCCTCCTTCATTATGCCTCCACTTGCCCAGGACACACATCTGTGAGCTTGAGATTGTCACCTTGTACGGCATTCATTTGTTTGCATGTCCAAAGAGACCATAATGTCCCTGTAGACAAGGAGTATATATCAGCTTTATATTTCTAGAATCCCACACTCATCTTTGTGGAATGATTAAATGAACAGAGAAATTGCTTCTCGTAGTCATTAGCAATCCTCAGTTAAGTTAAGCTCCTTCAAATTATCATCTAAACTACCCTTTTCTATCATTCTGCTCTCTACTACTCATTTTAATAAAATAGAGTAAATCATTCAAGACAGAAACATGAAAATAATGATCTTATGTTGGGATTAAATGAGTCAAAACACCAAGAAAATATCTGACAAAACTCTTCAATTTTTCCTACTGTTTAATTGCCTAAAACTCATAAATGAGACAATCCGGGTGCTGTAAAATGAGATGCTACATGTGATTTCTTTCCACATAGGAAAAATGATCTTTTGTTTCACAAGAGGAGATTAAAGGGATTATATTATGGGGTTTTGTCATTCGGTATAAATCTGCCCACTACTTCTTTAAAGTCATGAAATGTCAAGTCATACGTGAAAAGTAATGTGTGTAGTTATCTAGACACAGGTTGTACTGGGAACACTTTAGTATTATCTAGTATTTAAATATTATCTTAGTATTTTTAAAGGAGTTTTTGAGGAATAAAAATACCCCCAAAATGTAGAGTAAATATTGAAATGGCTTAGAAAAAATTTAAATCCCCAGGTTTTAAAATCCAATATGAACAGCATACATTTTATTTCAAATATTTAAGATTATCAAATGTAAATAATTTCAAGTACAATATATAAGCAAATAATATCCATAAGTGATATATGATGATGAAATATCGGATAGAGTTTTTACTGAATTGCTTTCAAAAGTTTGTAAACTTAAGTAATCTATTTGTCACAGCTGAAGTTAGACTCATAACTTGGGGTTGCTTGTTTATATTACAGAATATAATTTAATAGGTTGTAAGGTTCTAATCTAACTCAACAACTCAGCCTTTCAGCTGAATTTACCAAGCTCAGCCTACTAGGTTGGTGCCAATATTTAGATATTAGCAAATTCCTCCCAGGTAAACTGAGCTCTTCTTCTTTTTTTTTTTTTTTTAAATTTTATTTTATTTTTAAACTTTACAATATTGTATTGGTTTTGCCAAATATTGAAATGAATCCGCTACAGGTATACACGTGTTCCCCATCCTAAACCCTCCTCCCTCCTCTCTCCCCATACCATCCCTCTGGGTCGTCCCAGTGCACCAGCCCCAAGCATCCAGTATCGTGCATCGAACCTGGACTGGCGACTCATTTCATACATAATAGTATACATGTTTCAATGCCATTCTCCCAAATCTTCCCACCCTCTCCCTCTCCCACAGAGTCCATAAGACTGTCCTATACATCAGTGTCTCTTTTGCTGAGCTCTTCTAAACAACCTTAGTCTCTCACCTCTGGACATATTGATAGACTCTCCTTTGGTCTCCTCACGTTAATCTTGCCTTTCTCCAACCTGTTGGTCTTTTCAAAATCCAAGTTTGATAATGTCACTACTCACTCACCACTCAAATTATGTTCAATTACTCTGAGAAAAAGTAAAGTGTTATGGTCTAGATTCTAGATGGTCTAACATGTTTTAATATCCTTTTATCTCTCTAACGATATCTGTCCCTGATGCCCCTTCACACTCTCAGCTTTAGTTTCGCCAGCTTTCACTCTGTCCTTTAAATAAGGCAGCCCTCTCTCATCACAGGACATTTGCAGATGCTGTTCTCACTGCCTATAATGTCTATTTTCCCTGGTTCTTCAAAGCCCAATTCAAATGTTATTTTCTCAGAAAAACTCCTGCTCTTATCCACCTCCCTCTCTTAGGCCATAAACCAAGTTTCCTGATACATGTTCTCTTAATACTGTTTAGCTTTCTTTCATAGCACATGGCACAGTTGCAATCACATTTATTTTTATGATTATTTGATTACAGAGATTTTGTTGGTTTTTGTTCAACTTTGTTTAATGCCTGGCACACTACCTGGCACCTGGCAAATCTTCAATAAATGTTCACTTAATTAATGAGAAGACTTGTTTCTGTGATGGTTTCTAAAGAAGAAAACAACGTTTTCATGTATTAGTATTAGTATTAAAAACTAATACTCCTATAGTATTAGTACTCCTATAGAAATGTTTTCATGTGTTAGTACTAAAAACTAATACTAATTATTAAACTAATTAGTATTCGTTTTCATGTATTAGTATTAGTTTTCATAGTATTAGGATCATAGGCATCCCAAAGTTTTGCAAAAAGAAAGCTCATCTTTGGTTTGGCAGGTACAGCTTAAAGGAGATACTTAAAAATAGGAGTTGTTGCTGAAGCAAAGAAAGACGATCCCAAGGAATCAGTTCTCCAAATTCAGGATAACAAAAGGATACCAAGAAAGCCAAGAGCAGACCCAGGGATCTTTCCTATTACAGGCTATAAAAGTGTCATAAACAAGTCCAGAAATAGTAGGTTAAGAAGCCTATGAAGCAAGAAAAAGACCTATGAATGGGAACAGAATTTGATATGCCTCATTTTAAACCATACTGAATGAGCCTGTTGAATCAGAAGACCTGCATTGGACATTGAGGAAGTGAAGCAAATGTGGGAGCCAGGGGTGAACAGCCCTTAGATGCTGCCAATCCCAGCACCATATGCCCGAGCGGCACCTGCCTCTGTTCAGTGCAGCCTTTATAGGAGTCTCATCATGTACACAGGTGAGAGGATGCTCACCCCTTCCAACCTTAGGATCTCCATTCCAGGGAAGAGCCATATCTCTGGATGGATTTGGAAATCTACAGGAGGCTTAGCAGCCTGGCATGGGGTACTACTTTTGCCCTCACTGGGGAATTATTTATGTTCTAGGAGTTCAGGGTCTGCTGAGTCAGCTTTGAGCTAGGCTGAGACAATAGCTTTGGCTAAGGGGCCATGCCTTGAAACTTGTTGAAACTAAGTAATCCCAATATGGGCTTCCTTGGTGGCTCAGTGGATAAATAAGAGACTGCCTGCAATGCAGGAGACACAGGCTCAATCCCTGGGTTGAGAAGATCCTCTGGAGAAGGAAATGGCAACCCACTCCAGTATTCTTGCCTGGGAAATCCCAGGACAGAAGAGTCTGGGGGGCTACCCGCCATGGGGGTCTCAAGAGTAGACACCATCAACAACAATATAGCAGCTGCTCAGACCCTCTTCAAAAGACAGTGACATGGGTAAAGGGAGGCAAAAAATACAAACTTCCAGTTATAAAACAGGGAAGTCATGGGGATATAACATACAGCATGGTGACTGTAGTTAATAATACTGTATGCATACCTGAAAATTGCTAAAAGAATCATGGACAAAGCTGCCTACCATTTCAGTAAACAGAGGACATGGCAGCCATCAAGCCATTTGCTGCTGCAGGTACCCTCAACCATACACTTTTAAGACAATTCAGGAGAGAAAAATAGGATACCAGTCCTAGATAGTTAAGAACCATATAGTTAAGAAATGAATCATTTCAATGAAACCAGACTCTTGCATCTTCCTCATACAAACAAATGCACTAAAATTATTAACTTGAGAGGTTTGTTCTTTTGTGACTAGCAGCAATCATTTTATGTTCCACTATATGGGCTACGTTTTGTTTTTGTTCTTTCCCAGCAAAGATTCCTATATATCCTGACTCTTCCCTTACCTCGTTGGAACAATCCCCAGAGCAATCTGAGAGACTGCCACCCCAGGCTATGAATCTCGTAAAGCCACCGAATAAAGCATAATTTTAAACTTTTAGGTTATGCATTGTTTTCAGCAGACGGAGCGAATCTTGAAATTTCTCATCACAAGAAAAACAAATTCAGTAACTATGTTATGTACAGTAAAAGTCATTACTAGACTTATTGTGGTAACCATTGCAACATATATAAAAATACTAAATCATGATGCTATATACCTTAAAATGAATATAATGTTTTAGTCAATTTTACCTCAATTTTAAAAAGGGGAGCTCTCTAAAAACAAAGATACATTTGAACTACTGAAACATTTCTAAAGAAAGAATGCATCATTCCATATGTGAATCACAAAAATATCTCTTCTAAATGTGGCTGGTACAGTAAGAGATGAAGGAACTTCAAGAACTGAGACTGTCTGAGAGAGGATGCCCTGGCTTTAGAAGATCACTACTTAAAAGAAACATTGATGCCAATAAAACAAGGGCCTGAACTGCTGTTTATTAACATTTAGACTGTTTGTGACAGTCTCCTTTGAAGATAGACCTCAAAAATGAGATGTGGCAAAAGTGGGCAGAAGGCATAGGCTTGGGATGATATGTTAGAATAAAACAAACAATTTTACATTGTCAGCCACATTTTAGTTTGAATTTCAATACCTTCTTTAATTATCTGTGCCGTCTTTGGGAAACCCAGTGAACCTCCCTGAGTCCCAATCTCCTCAAATATGAAAAGATTATTGATCTTCATCTTGAAGCATTGTTATATAAAGATAAAATTTAATGTATGTGCCTTTTTAATACATAATGGGTATAAACTCTCCTCTTCTCACCATATCTCCCTATCTGTGGTGACCAGGGGAAAAGGGAAGACAAAGTTTGACTCACCATTTGTCTCCATCCACAATGTATAAAATGCCCTCAAGCTGGAAAGCTAAATGCATTTCCCTTTACTCACAGCTCAAATCTTTACCCACATGATCTCACTGTCTGATAACAGCTCAAGCTCATTCCAAATTCCACCTCAGTTGCTCCCTGTCTCTCTCACAAGAATATCAAAGCTCTATAGTCTCTTCATCATTCCTACATCATTCTTGTATCTCCAAATATCATGCCAACGAAGACAGCCTCTTACTGACTTAAATCTGTTCTTCTAATTCTATTGCTTCAAATACTACTATTTCTGTCAATTTGATTCATAATATCCATATTATACCACCTTTCTATTTCTTACTATTTTAATAAAATATACTTTTCTCTTATCCAGTAAGACCCACAACAGGGTATATAATAAAAATAAATTAAAAATACGGTGCTTTGTAAATGGTGACTTTGAGAATCCATAAGACTGGCTGGCCTTGCATATATCAAATGGTACTCAACTGCTATTAATTAAAGGGAATTTGGATGAGCTCCAAAGGGATACTTCTGAGTGAGGAGGGGGAGTGTCCAGAGAGACATTACAAGGTTCTAACATAAACTCAACAGAGAAGCAGCTCCCCACAAACTTGCCACCTCCACCCTGAAAATTTTCTGATCCTTCTCGACTTATAGGATCTTATACCACAAGAGGTCATGCTTGCATCTATTTTACAGTGTTCTGTAAGTTGATTGTGCTTTTCTGTATCTGCGTCTATATGATACTGCTTAACTAATCTGATATATTAACATTCTTAAATGAAGGGAAAAGAGCTCATGTTCTGATTGGACCATTTAGGCACCAGTCATCTCTACCCTGGGCCTAAAACTTTTTCTCCTGGCATCTCTGGGCTCTTTGGAAGTACAGAATTCTGGGTTTCCAGGGACCTCAAGGATATCTGGCCAAAGGTTTCTGCCATGGTACTATGATAGATGAAATAGTGGGCTGTCGAGTTAGATCACTTGATAATACAGAGAGGGCACCTCTATGAGGTAACTGTTCAGAGCAGCAAGTAAAGAATTCAGGCAAGGTTAAATATTGAACCTTTCTACTTGAGAAGCTAATTTAGAATTGCATGTTTATTACAAAAGGTGGAAAAGGGATCCAACCACTCAACTCCTTTTCCCCTTGCAAGATACAGCATTAAATGGAGTCAGTTTTTGTTCCAGAAACTGTCAATGAGAAGGATGTTAGAAATTATGACAAAAAACTGACTGATGTGATATAGGACAGAGAAAGAACACTAGATTAAGAGGGTTTTATTAGCCATAAGACCTCAAACATGCTTCTATGACTCAATGTTTCCCTAACTTTATAATGTGAGACATGGGATAGAAAGTCTGTATGAGATTAAAATTCTCATTACTCTCTTAAGTCTCTTATTTGTGATATGTCAAACAATTGAGTGATCATGGTCCTCAGAAAAAAATTAAGAAAGAAATAAGTGCATACCATTACTTTAATGACTTTTTTTCTTGACCTTTCAATAATCTCTCATGGCCTTAGAATAATTTCTAGGTTGGCCTAAGTGAATATTATAGGATCTTCCTGTTTCCATCTTCCTCTAGCCACAGTAAATAGTATTCCACCAAACTGGGAACTTCCTTAGTGGTCCAGTGGCTGAGACTCTGTGATCCCAGTGCAGAGGGCATGGGTTCAGTCCCTGTCAGGGAGCTAGATCTCACATACTGCAATGAAAAGACGCTGCATGCCACAACTAAGATCTGGTGCACAATCAAAAAAGAATATTTCACCAAACTGAACAGGAGAAAGCTGTTGAGGGCAGTAATAAAAATCTTAGAAAGCATACTCATTGCCCAAACCTTTCCTCTAGTCTCCTGTGTTCATCTCCTAGACTCTCTAGTCCACTCCTTAGCAACTCTCCCAGCGCCACCTCCCTCTTTGTCTTTCTCAGTTAATTAATACCTCTAAAATCTCAAACAGACATTGTTTGCAAAATGGACATTGTTTCATTTCAGTTACTTGACAAATTTGTAAGTGTAGAAACTTCAAAAATATGTGTTTAAAAGTCAAAACACCTTTTATTCATACTTTTAGTTCTTCCTTTCCCTGATATGACTAAAACATCAGAAAATGCCAGTAATATTATTAGTTCTTGGTCTTATTAACCAGACCGGAAGCTTATTATGTTACTAATCAGAGGAGAGAATGAGAAATAAAAATAAAAAATACAAAAAATAAAAATAGGAGAGAATGAGAAAAAAAAAAATAGAGAATGAGAAAAAAAAAGATGCATAGTAATAAATTAATTGAAATGTAAATGAGGGGGGAGGAGAGAGAGGGAGAAATGGAAGAAGTAGAAGTAATAGAAAGAAGAAATAAAAGAAAAGAAGTCAAATCTAACTCAAAGGCCATATCTTCTCTGAAACCCAGGCACGCAAGCAAAATAAACAACCTGCTTCCCCAGGGCTCCCCGGTATTTTTTTCTCCTTCATTTTACTAAGTGCAGAACATATTGTATACTAGTTGCCTGTGTAAGAGCTTTCTTCTACTGTCATAGTTACCTTGAGGTCAAGAACCATGTCACATTCATCTTTGTAAAACCAGGGCATGTTTATATTTAATAAACATTGAATTTAAGTGAAAATTCCAACTGACAGGTGTGAATTAAAATTACAAAGGCCACAAAGTTGAGGCTGTCACTCTGCTTGTGCTTATTCTATAGCTGCCTTGTTGAGTCAGAGGCTGGGAACGTTTCCTAAAGTTTATATTTGCTGGTACTGCTCACATCAATTAAATTCTTTGGTTCTTATTTCAACGCTCTACAAATCCTCCCCCTTGCTCAGGATTCCCAGGAAACAAGATTCATTAAGTCTCTACTGATTGAGTATTATGTCAAGGGCTTCAACGAAGATGCAGCAGATGTTATCCTTTCTTTAGGAAACTCACAATTTAGAGAGGTTGAGGGTAGAATTCAAAACATCTGTGAAATATGCATATTAATAGTATAAGTATGAAGACCACTATTTTTCTCTCCTTCCTTCATTCCCTACTTTACATAAAATTTTATTCTCATTTGCTACCCTTCAAAGATTCCTGAAGTATTAATTCCCCAATCTCCACCTACTTTCTGATCCTATACACTTCAGAACATCTCTAATCTGGCCACTACACATTTAAGAAGAATGTGTAGAATTGAATCATTGTCACAGACTTGAATCATGCTCCAAAATGATTTTTCAATAGGCAAAAACGAATCCCTGCCATAATAATCCCCACCCAAGGGAGCTCAAAAATGTAATATACTCATTTTAGTGCTATGATTGAATAATGCTCATTTGGGTATAACAATCGAGTGATAATCATTTTCATTTTATATAACAGTTAGAATTTGGTATTGTTTAGTATTTACTATCTAGTTTTATTTAGTATTGACTCTTCAATAATGCTAAATAGACATGTGTAAGAGGGGAAGACGCTAATACAAAATATTAAAACCTGAGGAATACAACAAGATTTTCCAAAAAGCACATTTGCAAACTCTTGCTTTGTCCTTTTCCAAACAGTGACAATAATATTTACATGAGGAAAACTAAGATCATGGCATCCAGTCCCATCACTTAATGGCAAATACATGGGGAAACAATGGAAACAGTGAGAGACTATTTGAGGGGGTGGGGGGGCTCCAAAATCACTGCAGATGGTGACTGCAGCCACGAAATTAAAAGACACTTGCTCCTTGGAAGGAAAGTTATGACCAACCTAGACAGCATATTAAAAAGCAGAGACATTACTTTGCCAACAAAGGTCCATCTAGTCAAAGCTATGGTTTTTCCAGTAGTCATGTATGGATGTGAGAGTCAGATCATAAAGAAAGCTGAGCGCTGAAGAATTGATGCTTTTGAACTGTGGTGTTGGAGAAGACTCTTGAGAGTCCCTGGAACTGCAAGGAAATCCAACCAGTCCATCCTAAAGGAAATCAGTCTTGAATATTCACTGGAAGGAATGATGCTGAAGCTGAAACTCCAATACTTTGGCCACCTGATGCAAAGAGCTGACTCATTTGAAAAGACCCTGATGCTGGTAAAGATTGAACGCAGGAGGAGAAGGAGACAACAGAGGACAAGATGGTTGGATGGCATCACTGATCGATGGAAATGAGTTTGAGCAAGCTTCAGGAGTTGGTGATGGACAGGGAAGCCTGGCGTGCTGCAGTCCAGGGGTTAAAAAGAGTCGGACATGACTGAGTGACTGAACTGAATGTTCATTCAATAATCTATATTCCCATTTAATCATCTTATCATATTCCTAAACTCCATTTACTTTTCCTCCCTTTTTCTTTTTTTTTTTTTTAAAAGGTCAGAGCCCTCTCTCTTAAGACCTTTATTCAGTTACAGAAGAGGGGCCATGGAATTACAGAATATGGAAAAATCTGTCACCACACAGCTATGTGGAAATACTTACATTGAAGTCATACAGGACACCAAAGTTGGCTGCTGATGCCTCCTCAGCCCTGGGAACCGTTTTCCTAGGTAAACTGCCATATGGCAAACCCCAGAGGTACTACATGGAAAAACAAAGAAAGCAGTTGACAATTGGAAACAAAGTCTGAGCCACACATGTGATCACAAATGGTTTTGGTTAGAACTCTTCTGAAACTTTTTCATGGGGACTCTGTGGGTCTCCATGTGGGGTCCCCTTTTCTGGGAACTGACTACTAAATCCAGAGTTAAGAACAAAGGACCCTGCATTCTGACTTCAGCAGACCACCAGCAACCTAACCAACCACTTTTCCCAGAGGCTTGCTGAGAGCCCTACTACCCACCACCACTGCCATACTAGTCTCATTTAGGAGGTCAGGAAAGGAGAGAGGTGGCCTTTGGGGGACAATAGTTTTCAAAGAAAAACATACTACCCACATAGTCAGATGGGAATACCCCTCAGGGCTGGGGGTGGAGGAGAATCTCTCTTTCATGTCAAGGAAGAGAAGAACAAGGAGATCACTCATACAATTAGAGGGTGTCAACTAGCAGGGGCTTCCCTGGTGGCTCAGATGGTAAGGAATCTGTCTGCAATGCAGACCTGGCTTCAATCCCTGGGTTGGGAAGATCCCCTGGAGAAGGGAGTAGCTACCCACTCCAGTTTTCTTGCCTGGAAAATCTCACGGACAGAGGAGCCTGGTGGGATACAGTCCACAGGGTCACAAAGAGTCACACGACTGAGCAACTAACACTTTCACTTTTTAACTAGGAGGGAAGACTGCACCCTGACTGTGATGTCGGCTTCATCACTGATTCAGGTTTACTGCCCAGACCTTGTGCTACCAGATTAGAAGACATGTGATTAGGGGTGGAAGAAGTCAGTGATGGAGCAGAGTAGGGAAAAAACTACCCCTCTAGCCCCAGCATAGGCATGAAGTTGGCCAAGCAGATGCTGCTTCTTGTGCAACATGAAAACATCCCTTCTCTGGGGCTGTGGCCGGAGGAGGAGGAAGAACGTGGGTGGAAACCTAGGTGCATAGATTGACTGGGCAACGGCTGCGAATCAGCCCCTGCTCCTTCTCTCCACCCAAACTGCACAGCTTCCACGGCAGTTCTTCTGGCTTCCTTAGACAGAACAGAACAGAGGGTGGGTTCTATTCATGCTCTTTTTCCCCAGAGTTGGAGGCCACAGAAAACAGAGAAGATTAGGGTCTCCTGTTTGCACAGGGAGCAGGAACTTAGGGCAAAAGGGCAAATGCATCGGAGGAATGCTGAGTAAGGCTGCTGGGTGGAGGCCCCTGAAAAATCCAGCATTGCAGCCAGGAGGCAACCAGTCCTGCCCTCTGTTGATTCTGTAAAGTCAGCAATCAGCAAGCCCATCCTCTTCTGTTTGTTTGCTGGAGTTGATAATCAATGCCCAGAAAACAGGATGCCCCTCAATATCTAACACAACCTGGAAAAAAGCATCCAAAACCAATATGCTTCCTAGTTCTGGGAACACATCGAATTGAACACATATTGGCTTCCTGCACTACATATGAGTGCTCAGTGCTCAGTCACTCAGTCATGTCCTATCCTTTACAGCCCCATGGACTGTAGCCTGCCAGGCTCCTCTGCCCATGGAATTTTCCATGAAAAATACTGGAGTAGGTTGCCATTTCCTTCTCCAGAAGATCTTCCCAACCCAGGAGCATCCTACAATTTTCTACGGTTGGAATGAATTAGCAATAACCTTTCATTCCTCCACATGGAGGCAGCATGGTGTAGGGGGAAAGAGTAAACGCAGCTGATAAGATTCTGTGTATACCCTGCATCTGACACGGAGAAGGGTCATAGTAACTGGTGATAGAGTTTCAGGTTTCCTTAGAGAAGAGCAAAAACAAAGTTGGGGTTAACTCAAAATAGGTGAAGTACATTCTGCTGCATTGCTTAAAGTTTTTGCTTAGGAGTTGTACTATACTTATGACCTCAGACATCTTAGGACTTTTGATCTAAGTCCACCATCTTTCACGAGCCAGATAGTCATATAACCCCCCAAATTATCTCAAAGATTATAAAACTAGCAAAACAGGGTGCAAAAGCTTGTTACACAAGATGAACGCTCATTCCAGATAAGCTTAAAAAAAAAAAAAAAACTCTTCACTCTGTGATATCAGCTAAGTCCAATGACCATTATGTGACTCAGATTCCACATTTTTAAAATGGAGAAAGAAAACTCGACTTTATTCTACTTTATAAATTTGTTGTGAGACTCAGTGAGTAAAAGAAGTGAAAGTACTTTCCACATTAAAAGCTGAAACTCATTAAGCATATAAGACACTAGTATTATTCTTGTGGGGTGGTGGCTTGATGCAAAAGCTGGCTCTGATTTGAAACCACAGGGATAAAAAGTCACTCAAAACAATTAGTTTTGGCTGTTGCCAATGGTGTATTGAACAAATTGGCTTTTGAAATACTGATATCTGGAAAGATCCTTTGTAGGTTAAGTAAAGCCTAACCCAACATGTATGGTAAGTATCCAAAGAAGTCAGAGTCATTTAACTTCTTACAATTAAATACACAACCTCAGTCTTGTTTCTTGGTCTTAGTTAATTGGTCTTAGTACAGCCTTGATGTACTCCTTTTCCTATTTGGAACCAGTCTGTCGTTCCATGTCCAGTTCTAACTGTTGCTTCCTGACCTGCATACAGGTTTCTCAAAAGCAGATCAGGTGGTCTGATATTCCCATCTCTTTCAGAATTTTCCACGGTTTATTGTGATCCACACAGTCAAAGGCTTTGGCATAGTCAATAAAGCAGAAGTAGATATTTCTCTGGAACTCTCTTGCTTTTTCTATGATCCAGCGGATGTTGGCAATTTGATCTCTAGTTCCTCTGCCTTTGCTAAAACCAGCTTGAACATCTGGAAGTTCATGGTTCACGAATTGCTGAAGCCTGGCTTGGAGAATTCTTAGCATTACTTTATTAGCATGTGAAATGAGTGCAATTGTGCGGTAGTTTGAGCATTCTTTGGCATTGCCTTTCTTTGGGATTGGAATGAAAACTGACATTTTCCAGTCCTTTGGCCACTGCTGAGTTTTCCAAATTTGCTGGCATATTGAGTGCAGCACTTTCACAGCATCATCTTTTAGGATTTGAAATAGCTCCACTGGAATTCTATCACCTCCACTAGCTTTGTTCGTAGTGATGCTCCCTAAGGCCCACTTGACTTCACATTCCAGGATGTCTGGCTCTAGGTGAGTGATCACATCATTGTGATTATCTGGGTCATGAAGATCTTTTTTGTACAGTTCTTCTGTGTATTCTTGCCACCTCTTCTTAATATCTTCTGCTTCTGTTAGGTCCCTACCATTTCTGTCCTTTATTTAGCCCATCTTTGCATGAAATGTTCCCTTGGTGTCTCTAATTTTCTTGAAGAGATCTCTAGACTTTCCCATTCTATTGTTTTCCTCTATTTCTTTGCATTGATCGCTGAGGAAGGCTTTCTTATCTCTCTCTCTCTTTGGAAATCTCTCTTATCTCTTATCTTTCTCTTTGGAACTCTGCATTCAGATGCTTATATCTTTCCTTTTCTCCTCTGCTTTTTGCAAAGTTGCATTAAATAGTATCTTTTTCAAAGCTAACTTGGCAAAATAAATACATGCAACTCACAAGATGTCAAAGTCTTTCTCTTGAGTAATTAATATTTGGGCATAGGGACCACCTTATGAATCTGATAGAATCTGTGAAACTTTCCACAGATAAATGTACATTTAAACAGGCACACACATTTTATTTATTATTTCAGGAGGCCACATACTCTTCAGAGAAGAATTAGGACCTTTGGTTGATGGACACCATTTTGAAGATTAATTTGTTACAAATACTATTACTCTAACAGCATAGGTAGCTAGATAGGCATTCTGCTCTTAAAGAGTGGAGTTTTTTTAGTAGAGTGCTTGCATAAGAAGCTTGTTACAGCATGTTTTATAAACTAGAAGTCAGAATCTTACCTCTGGCAACATGATAAGGCTGAATGTCAGGATAAAGAGAACCATGTTTACTCCATACATCCATCTCAAAAAGAGGAAGTATGAAGCCACTGATGAGCCAAACTGACCTATTAAAAAGAAAATAAAAGTTTGAGAGGGGGCAAAACAAGACAAAAGCCAAGTCTTGGTGTCTTCCAAATTGAGTCATCTCATTGCATCATTGCAACACATTGATTTTTTTTTCACTTTTACAGGCTCTAGCATTTTTTTTTTTTCCATCCAGAAAGAGAAAATGTTAACATGATAAAAGTAGATGTGCATTCTGCACAATTACTACATCTTTAGAGTCCATCTTCCTGCCTTTTGCTCAGCAGCCAGAGTTGCCATTTGAAGAGTTCATTTTATTCTTTGAGTTAACACAGTTAAGTGAGAAAATCTACATAAACTGGTTATGTTATTGAGCCCAAGCTCGTACTTCTCACCACACAACAGGCCGATAAACCAAGAGATGAGTTGTTGGTAATGACTTTATTCAGAAAGCCAGCAAACCAAGAAGATGGTGAAGTTATGCCCCCAAAGAACTATCTGGCCTGGTTTAGAAGTTAGGTTTCCTTTATACTAAAAGCAGAGGGAAAAAAGTCAAACACTTCCTAATTCCAGCTAGCTTCCAGAGGGAATGTGTTAATTTCTTCCTTCCTTTAGTCATTCATAGGTAGACCTGATGAGAATGTTCCTCATGAGCTAAACAGAGATATTTTAGCTTAATGCTCATTACCTGGAAGGCAGGATTCCCAGAAACAGGCCATTATGTATAATTTAAACTTACAGGCAACGTCCCTTTAGTGGTTAACATAACAGAACACAAAAATTCCTCCCTATTACAGTTACTACAATGCCTGGCCAGTGGTTAGCTATTATTATAATTACTGTGCTTCTTCCTCTTTTTTCCTCAAGCAACAATATTCTTTCCATAGTTTACCACATCTTTTATGGAGAGGAGCCTGGCAGGCCACAGTCCATGATGTCACAAAGAGTTGGACATAACTGAGTGACGAACACACACACATCCTATAGACCATTCCGTGCTGTTCTGAGCAGATGGGGCATTTCATAGATAGTGTAGAAGCTGAAGTCCATTCATTCATTTTTCACATGTTTACCTTCTGTCAGGAATTATCTTAGATGTGAAACATAATATCAGAGACAGGATTGCTGCCCTAATACAAATTATATTTTATTGAGGTGTGGAAATAAGAAATATGCAATAATTTAAAAAGACATAAAGAAGTATACATCCATCATAATATATACTACATTACATTATGATCATAAATTTATAAAAGTATATATAATAATTTATCCAGATCAGTCCTAGAGGGAAGAAGGTAAAATATTGAGAGGGGTTGCTTTAGATGGGTTTGTGGAGGAAGGTCTGACTCTCATGTGAGCTTGGCCTCATCTTAGTAAGCAGAGGCTGAAATGAAAGAAGGTAACATTTGAGCAGAGATCTGAAGTTGAAGGAACAGGCAGCAGTGTCCAGAGCTGGGGAAGAGCAGCTCAAGCAGAGGAAAATGCAGGGACAAATATCATGAGGGAAGCCAGAGCCCAGGACAATTGAGGAACAAACCTAAAGGCTTCCGGTTGGAGTACAATGAAAAAAGGAAAATGGAGATGGATGCAGATGAAGAAACCAAATGACAGTGGGTGTAGGGCCTCTTAAGGAAAGGTTAAAAGTGAGCGTTTTATTTTAAATGTGATGAAAAGTCGTTGACAAGTGTTAAGCAGTGGGGGTGGTCAGGGAGACTTCACATTTTAACACTCACTTCAGGCCTGGGGAATTAATTGGGAGGGGACAAGCAAGAATGTGCTGTCAACTCACACCTCAGGTAAGTAAAGTGATCTGTCCAATTCTTATTGATGAAGAAAAACCAAATAAAAGCATTCTCTTAAATCAGAGAATGGAAAAGGAAGAAAAAACTGAATTTGAGTCTCAGGTTGAAATTTCACAGATTAATAAAAGCCAGTGTCCTTTGATAATCATTTAAGATTCAATAGCAAGTTGCTAGTTTCCCCAGTCTTCCTAATTTTCATTTTCATTGCCCAAGAAAAACCAGGGAACATTCTCAGCTACTATCTGCATCAGGCCCTTTGTCCTGACTCATTCAGCAAAGCACCTCCTGGGGAACACTGGTTTTCTTGGGGTCTCTAGCTTTGAAGCATTGCTGATGGGGAAGCATTATTACCAGAGGAGGGAAGTTAGTGTGGAGCAAATTTCAGCCTCTGCTTACTAAGATAAAGCCAAGCTCATATGAGAGTCAGACCTCTATTTCCAGAATTTAGTCCATTCTTTAGGTACCATCTTACTTACTCTCAGAACACAGTGACAGTTTTTATAGAAACTTAAAAGGAATTCAGTGTCTAATTGGACATTGTGCATGCATGAAGGCATGTTAAATTGCTTCAGTCATGTTCAACTCTTTGCAACCTTATGTATGAACTGTAGCCCGCCAGGCTCTTCTGTCCATGGAAGTTTCCAGGCAAGAATATTGGAGTGGGTTGCCATGCCCTCCTCCAGGGCATCTTCTTGACCCCAGGATTGAATCCATGTCTCTTATGTCTCCTGCATTGGTAGGCAGGTTCTTTACCACTAGCACGGCCTGGGAAGCCCCAGTTGGACATTTTGTATTTGGATTCATTTCATTTTGTAGAGGGGTACTGAGTTCTACAAAATTTCAAAAAGTGTGTGCTGTTGATAAACATGCCCGCCCCCCGCCAGGTGTTGTAACTGGATGCACTGGTCTATCTGCAGAAATGCTGGAGCAGATCCTCCTCTCCGGGGACATCTGATCATCCACCTGGCTCCCAGTGATTTCATATCATTTCATGGTTGTTATCTGTGTTCTCTGGTAACAACTACCCAAGGGCTGCCTCAGCCAGGTTCACTTATCATGTTTTATTGAAGGCAGTGGACTTCCAGCTTATTAGTCATTACAGTTATTCATTAACTGGAGAATATTTGTCTCTAGGTTTCCGTGGCAAGCTTTTCCCTGAAAATACATGTGAAACCCTCTGATATAGAGTTCTGAGCATAGGATACTGACCCATCCTTCCCTCTTTCCCTCCCTCCTTTTTTCTTTCCTTCCTTCCTGGCCTTTTATCCTTTTGCTCTTCTAATTAGCACCATGGACCACCCTTTCCCACTCCCCCATACACAATCCCTGGCAGATAAGTGTAAATATACCTAAAAGCAAAAAAGAAAAGCAAATTAAAATATTTCAAAAAATACCCCTTACATAATATATGGGCTTCTCTAGTGGCTCAGATAGTAAAGAATTTGCCTGCAATGCAGGAGACCTGGGCTCAATCCCTGCATCAGGAAAATCTCTTAGAGAAGGAAATGGCAACCCACTCTAGCATTCTTGCCTGGAGAATTTCACAGACAGAGAAGCCTGGCAGGCAGGCTACAGTCCATAGGGTCGCAAAGAGTCAGACACAGCTGAGCAACTGAGGATGCACAAACACATCCACCCTATATATAATCCATATATATTATGGGTGAAATATACATTCGACCCCAAAGCTTATAAACTCGAGTTTTTAGACTTGAAAGTGGCTTCACCACAATTTTTTTTGGAGGTAGAGAAGTGAAAACTAAGGCTTTTCTCTGCAAAATCCTAGGTATAAAGAAAATGAATTGTAGGAAAATAGATTTCATCAAAGAGTGATCGTAGGAAAGATCCAGACACAGGTCAAAGAGACCGAGAAGTCCAGAAGGCAGTGTTCCTTCTGTGTGACATCTACCAATGGCAGAGGAGGAAAGAACACTAACAAAACAAAAACAAAGATCACAAAGAAGAGAAAACAAATCCATGGGTTGACATCAAAGTTCCATATGCCCTTTCCCTTTCTCAACACAAAAAATGAAAAAGAAAACCTTTTCCCTCTTCATATTCACTTAGCCCAGTGGTTCTATCCTCCCAGGGATTGTTGACTGAAACTGGCATTTCCTAAAAAAAAGAAAAGAAACCTTTCTACAGTGTAGCTAAATGAGCATAATTAAAAGAACAGTAATTTCCATGTGCTTAGACATATTCTTGTAGAAAGTGAAAGTGAAGTCACTCAGTCGTGTCCGACTCTTTGCGACCCCGTGGACTGTAGCCTACCAAGCTCCTCCATCCATGGGATTCTTCAGGCGAGAATACTGGAGTGGGTTGCCATTTCCTTCTCCAGGGGATCTTCCCAACCCAGGGATCGAACCTGCAACTCTTATGTCTCCTGCATTGGCAGGCAGATTCTTTACCACTAGTGCCACCTGGGATAACCATAGTTAAATTCATTTTAAAAATGTTTTTTTTAAATACTATTTTATGCTATATAGAATAAATATGCAATCAATGTGTGTGTGAGAGAATAGATATAGGTAATATCCATCAAACAGCTAAGGCTGATCAAATTTACAAATCTGGATTGTGCCCATCAATGACCAATTCCTTTCTCTTTAATCTAATGAATAAATTCTGTTTCATTAGTAAATTATTAATATATTAAAAGTCTTTGGTATTTATTAAAATGAAGTCTAAACCTTATACAATATTCTTTTTCCTGAATTTTCTTGTGTATCTTTTAAATTAATGTTAAGGTTTCATATCTCCCTCTGGATATTTATTATTAAGACAGAGTAATTTGTAGTCTGTCATCGTGATAATTTCCTCTTGAACAGATGGGTAATAAGACAAGCAGATAAATATGAGCATTTCTAAATGGGAAAAGACCAATTAAATTACCTGCTGTAAAGTACAATATAAATACCATCTTGTTAGGCAAGGATTCAGAGCACAGTTTCTGTCAAACTGATCTAAGGATGGGGAATTAAATGTGGCAAATTTAATTTACATTTTTCTGGAGCCCTTAGGCCAGCAGGGAAACATGTAGTTTAAACTCTGTGCTTAAGGTTGCCTGTCTAAAGCTATTTCTGGTCTTAAAAAAAAAGTAGTCTATCACACCTTAGTTTTTTTTTTTTATGTCTCCTGTTTCTGAAAACTGTCTTTTTTTCAACTTTTTATTTTGTATAGCTCATTAACCATGTTGTGATAGTTTCAGGTGAACAGTGAAGAGACTCAGCCATATACATGCATGTATCCATTCTCCCGCAAACTCCCCTCCCATCCAGGCTGCCATATAACATTGAGTAGAGTTCCCTGTGCTATACAGTAGGTCCTTGTAAGTTACCTATTTTAAATATAGCAGTGTATACATGTCCACCCCAAATGTCCTAACTATCCCTTCCCCCAACCATCCCTGGCAACCATAAGTCTGTTCTCTAAGTCTGTATCATACTTTAACTTTGATGCTGTAATTTACTATTAGGAAGAAGTAGATTTTGATTCTGAGAAAGGCTTGTAATCTCCAGCTTGAAAGAATTCAATGATTTAATCCATGGTTTTCATAGTAATACAGGAGTCAAGTAAGTATAGGTTATATTTGTACTCCTGGAGTACCAATGTACAGCTTCTTCAGCAAAATATGCAATCCAATGTGGTTGATAAGGTGCTTCTCAGCAGGTAACCATGGGGTTTTAGGCAAGGTCCTTTTACAAGGCTGGCATAACAGTTAAACTCCATGGCATCACCATATGACACAAAACTTCACAGCAAGAAGTATCAAATCTATTTTTCATATGAAAAAAGTTGAAAGTCAACAAGTGAGTACCTGGTCCACAGTAGTATTGGGATCCAGGCCCTACTGGGATCAAAATGGAAACAGCAAGAGTTTTAGAAATTTATTTTTCCATTTCCATTTGGAAATTTAATTTTATTCAACACATTCATTAAGATCAAGCATATTCTAGGTCTGGGGGTCCAGGAGTGAACAAAACAAATGTTCTGCCTTCATATCTATTGGAAGAAATGAACAAGATGAAGTGAAATGACTGTATCTTTCATTTAATTATTTTATTTATTATTTATTTAATAATTTATTTTTAAATTAAATGAAAAATACTGTATTTTAGATAGTGATAAGTGTTGAGAAAAATACAGCAAGAAAGGGCTGGTATAGGAATATGTGGGAGGAATTAATGAGCTGATTTATTTTATTATGTATTATGTATTCGATTAATAAGCTGACGTATTTTAATTCATTGCCATCTGATGATGAGAGACAGAGGACTGAGAGGTAGTCACTCCTAAAACGTGCCCAATCTTGTCAGTGAAATATCCATCAACTGTGTTATCTCCCTATGGAGCCTCCACTTTAATTAGGCAACACCACATTTAGCCAGCAGGAAAATCTGCCCTGCTATCTGGAGGGGTATGGAGGAAAATCAGATTCTACTCAAAACTATTAGAAATCAGAATATAACAAGGTTATGCTCAAAATCATATTTACAATATTAAAAAAATTTTATCTTCCTTATTATAAGGCTAGAGCACTATAATAAATAGGTTTTTGATTGGTTATATTCTCCTGCTTTCTCTGTACACTATGAACACTGTACAAAATGAAGGCACAATATGATATTCGGATAGGGAGTTTCTGGATGATTATTGCTTATTCTCCCTTCAGAGGTTTGAAAATGATGCTTTAAGATTTCTTCACTATTTTTAGATATGTCTCATTTTGATTATTGTCTAACATCCAAGTGAATGTATATTTTCTTTTTTTGATATTTCTATATGAATTTATTTTAAATTGAAGTACAGTTGATTTACAATATTTCAAGTGATTATGTATTTTCAATGTCATGTTCATTTCCAAAATAAAATCTCTGCTTTCCCAATGATATGACTCAATGTCATTGTGCACAATACTGACTTTCATGTGTAGAAGAAAATACAAGGTCAAAATGAGAATATTTTGGTCTAATGCAGAAAAGGAGAGTGGAGTCTCCAGTGCTGCAGTTAGTAAGTGCTAGCAAAGCTTCACAGTGAGCAAAGAGGTCATAAAAATGTCTTTATTTGTTTGTTTTCTTGTTTTTAATCTTTTCAGTAGTACAGGACTGAGAAAACCACCTGATAAGCTTATGAGACATTTATCTAGGACAGTATTCCTCATCTAATGAGATAGAATGAGCACTTACTTTCAATTGCCTTGATTTTATTTTCCCACGGGACACAAGCAGCTTTGAAGTTCTCAAAATCTCGGAGAAATTTTGCCCATTTCTGAAAAGAAAGCCAAGTACAACAGTAAAACCCAACTGCTTGTTTGTTAAGATGTTTATCCCCCATACTCATCCCAAAATATCACATGACAATGAGCTTGGAAAGATTGCTCTGGCATCACACAGTGCTTTTTGTAAAAGGGGAAGATGCTAGGTTTCACTTGTTCTCCTGTTCCCCACCTGCTCCTGGACCAATTTAATTAAAAGATATTTACTGGCTCTCTGTTTTACAGAAAACATGCCAACCACTGAAAATGATCTGTTTATTCTGCTACACAGTAAGAGAGCAGGACTGAGTTAGCACCTAATAAGGTATGTGTTTAATTAAATATTCATTGCATGAAGAAATTAAGGAACTATAAATAAGGCATAGTTCCTGCTTTGAAGGGCTTCTAGGTCAAGTACACTGTACAGTATGTTAAGTGCTATGACTTTTCATTCTGGTAGAGATAAAACAGTTGTCTAAATGGAAAGGCATGGTGTTATAGGAAAGGGAAGGAAAAAAAAATCATAAACTAGTTTTTGTAAAAGATCTTCCTTCCACTTTATCTAACAATGTTGGGTTACCCATAAGAAGAAGAATGAGGATGGGACAGATAACTTTGCATATGTATAGATGATGCTGGGATAATGGATGAGCTAAACAGGCATGTTTAGGAGTAGCTAAATAAGATTTGATACGAGTCTGAAGTTCAAAAGATTACCTAAACCAGAAACAACTCAAATATTCATCTATAATCGAATGGATAAGTAAATTACAATATCTTCATATGATAGAATATAACATATAAATAAAAATGAACTATAACTCCCACAACATGGACATATTTCATGCAAATAACATTGCTCAAAGAAGCAAGAAACAAAAGCATAAATACTGTATGATTCCATTTATTTAAACTGTAAAAACAGGTAAAACTAATCCATGATATATAAATATGTATCAGATATACCTATAGATTTCATATTTAAGATAAATAAACTTTATTCACAAAACTCCATCTCTATGGGAACATATTTAGCATCAGGTGGTATAACATTTGTAAAGAGAAGATAATAATGTCTACATACCTACTTTGCTGTGAGAATTAAATGTGGAAGGACTTTTATAATAAGGACTCAATTTTTATAGAAGGATTTAACTCAGTGCTTGGAACATAGTAAGTGCTAAATAAATGTTAGTCTCTTTTCTATCTTTTCCAAAAGTTTATATTGGCATATCATCTGTTTTCTCTTATGTTCTATCCAATTTATAGTTGATGTACCTAGTAGAGAAGAGTTATATGGCTCTGTAACTTGTAGACATTTTGAGAAAGAAACCTTGATCCAGAACCACATAACTCCCAGGGAATGAAAATGAAAGGGGCACAGTCCATTACATTTGGAAGTGATAAAATTATACAAGTCAATCTTTTGCCATAAATCAATGTTTCTCAACTTATTTTTCACTTTAACTCCTTTAAAGAGCCTTTCAGGACAAAAAAAAATTTTTTTTTTTTCTGAATCACTCCTTTCTCCAAATTTCAATAACACAGAGTACTGAGTATCTAGTATAACATGCCTAAGTATACACGTAACATGTTGGATTTTTTTTTTTCACTCTCTCAGAACAGAACCAATTTTACAACCCCTTGGGGGCAATGTGGCTTCCACAGAGCTTATATGGCATCAAACTGACTGAGCTATGAAAATACTTACCTTGGCCATCATCATCTTAAATGCAAACCACTGTTTCCCTTTTCCTTTCCCAAGAGCCCCTTCATTTTCACTCACAAATTTTTTTGCTTCCCTGAGAAAATAAGACAAAATAAAATGTGGGTGGAGATTTATATAGTATATAGGTAGTGGATATTTAATTTTATTAGGTCTACTGCTTTATTTCTCCTTGACCCTTTTAAACTCTTAACAAGTGACTGAATTTCATAATCTTGGGATTTCTAGCCAAGTGTTTAAGTTTTTAAAATTCTGTCCAGGAAGAATAAGATGTTTTAGTCTCACTTATTAATCAGCTGGAGTTATCAAAAAGCAAGGAATTTATGCTAAACATCAAAATAGAGAACCCCAGTTCTCATTTCTACCACATGTAAAATTGAATCTGAAGTTTATTTCAGATTCTGGCAGTCAGAATGTTTATTTTAAAATACTTTCCTTCTTTTTTAAGGATTGCTTAAAAAAAAAATAGTGCAGAGAGTTTGGGACAAACTGACATAGAACACACTTATTGACCTGGTATTTAATCTCATAAAAGCAATTATGACTTAAAACAGAAAAATCATACTATATAAAGCAAAGGGGTTTAGGGAAGAGAGAAAAGGAAAGGAATAATCTTTGGCCTCACATTCTCAAAGGGTTTCAAATTTAAACTTTAACATTATTCCCAAATATTTGTACTTTTACAGTAGTCACATCAGTGTCTTTGTGTGCGTTAAAAAGCATCAACTCATCAAAATGGATAAAGTGAACATGTTAAATACGCTACAACTTTTATAACCTTTTTTAGTCATTTTTGCTATCGTTGCCTGTTTGCAATTTGGAAAGAATTTTACAAATAGAGGCAGTCCAGGCTTGCCCTGACCTCTCAGGGGCCATAAAAGGCATAACCCAAGAGATAATCCAAACCTGGACATTGGTTCTACAACACTGTCATCAGTTAGGTGGCCCCTCAGTACATGACTACAAACAACACACAAAGTATTCTTTAAAAGGTGAAAGGTGAAACTTCATCCTTAAGTTGATGAAGGATATTTTTGTGTTCCTCAGAATCAGTGCTAAACTCATGATTTTACAATAAACAGTGATCAAAACAGCACATGCCTGCTACTTTAGCCGATAACTAAACAATGGTGCCCTATTATTCACCCATACATGGGCACCTACCCATGGTCTGCCATAAAAACACAAGCACAATGGAGAAGATTCTCTTCAGACGTCAGACTCCCCACATCATTTCTTTGATGGCAGGGACAATATCTTACCCTTTTTTTCTCCCACAGCACTGCTCACTACTTGGATCATAAGACGTGTTTAGTAAACGTATTTTCAAGTAAACTTGAAATAGACATGACTGGCATAATTCAGGTAGATGGAAATAGGGAAGTGTCTAAAAACTGTATTATCCACATCAATTAATGCTCAAAGGCAGTCATTCCTAGACTTTGGAATCACACCCTTCTCTCCTGCCTTCTCAGAAACTAAATAGGACAGCTTCCTAGAAATGAAGAAGAGTTATTAGGCTGGCCTTGTGAAACACTCTGACATTCAACAGGACTTCTGGGCTGTGAAGATTAATTGAAAAACAGTTTCCAAAACATTCTACAGTCTAGGATGTTTGATAAAGCCATATCAACAAGTATAAACTGAACTCTCATGGCTGGGTTTTAAATGCAGGCAATCAAAAACAAGCATATCACAGTTAAACTTTAACTATGTGTTATAGAGATGAGAAGACAGAAGTGAGTATGGTACCTAACAGACACTTTATAAAATGCTGAACTGATATAAACTGAAAATCAAGTAACCTGAGTTTAACCCAGCCTCTGTGATTTGTCTCTATAACCTTGTCCATGTTTTTGTCACTCTCTATACCCGTGCTCGGAGAAGGCAATGGCAACCCACTCCAATACTCTTGCCTGGAAAATCCCATGGACAGAGGAGCCTGGTAGGCTGCAGTCCATGAGGTCGCTAAGAGTCGGGCACGACTGAGTGACTTCACTTTTACTTTCCACTTTCATGCATTGGAGAAGGAAATGGCAACCCACTCCAATATTCTTGCCTGGAGAATCTCAGGGACAGGGTCACACAGAGTCGGACACGACTGAAGTGACTTAGCAGCAGCAGCATACCCATGCTGGGGCTTCCCTGGTAGTTCAGACAGTAAAGAATCTGCCTGCAATGCAGGAGACCCAGGTTAGATCGCCTGAAGGAGGACATGCTGCTGCTGCTGCTGCTGCTAAGTCGTGTCAGTCGTGTACGAATCTGTGCGACCCCATAGACGGAAGCCCACGAGGCTCCCCCGTCCCTGGGATTCTCCAGGCAAGAACACTGGAGTGGGTTGCCATTTCCTTCTCCAATGCATGAAAGTGGAAAGTAAAAGTGAAGTCACTCAGTCGTGTCCGACTTTTAGCGACCCCATGGACTGCAGCCTACCAGGCTCCTCCACCCATGGGATTTTCCAGGCAAGAGTACTGGAGTGGGTTGCCATTTCCTTCTCCAGAAGGAGGACATGGCAACCCACTTTAGTATTCTTGCCTGGAGAATTCCATGGAGAGAAGAGCCTGGCGGGCTCCAGTCTACAGGGTTGCAAAGAGTCAGACACAATGGAGCAACTAACACTTTCACTTTCTTTCATACCCATGCTGAGGAGAATCCTGTTTTTCCAAAGAAAGTGCACTTGCTCAGGACTTGCACACACCTGAGCAAGTTCTGCACAGATTCCTTCAGTTACTGTGTAGCTTTTAACAGGTCCAGGATTCTCAAACAAACAAAAATTGAACAAATGCTTCCTGCTTGCTTGGGTGGTGGTGAAAATCTAAGGTGTGACCATAGATGTGAATGCGCTGAAGGCATTACTACACTGTCAGTTCCACTGTAACACTTGTTTTGAAACCAAGAATCTGTTCTAACATGATTGTTATATTATGGAACAACCTGAACATAACACAAACTTTGTGTTTGCTTATGTGTGATTTTTATCTACAAGAAACGCTAAGTGAATGCAAAAAAAAAAAAAAAAAAATCACATCCACCTAAACCTAGAAGGGTATACACAAAACGTACACACCTCATCAACCAGCTACTTCATGACATCCCATGTTTCAGAAAAGCCACATCCATTCAGAGCTGACTTACAATGACCCTGCTTCCAGGCTTCACAATAACTCAAAAACTGAAGTTTTACCATTTCCACAAGCAAACTTCAGATCTTTTTAAAGGTAAACAGCCATATTTATTGCAATATTTATGCATTTCTCAGCCATTTAACATGTGTAAAATGTTGCTGCCATTTTCTTAAATTTCTCTTTTTAAAATATGTCACCTATGATGTTCCTGAATGTTATGCCCCATTCCCATTATTCTGTAAGCCCTGTAGTTTTCATTACCCAATTTTCAAGGTATGGTGATTTTTAGGAACCCATTCATCATGTTATAACAATTATTTGGCATCAAGAATTTTGAAATTCTTAAGACCAAGTATATGTAGGAATTATCACATCATTCTCTATAAATGGAGAACCAAAAATTCTTCTTAGTAGTAAAATCAAAATTTGTTTTTCAAATGTAATAAAGTGACCACTTTACAGACATATCCATAGCTCTTGATATTTAGGAGATAATTAAAGAACATCAGTTTGGCCTATTAGAGTTATATTGCTTTCTATTTGAGTGGCCAATTAGAAAACAAGACTGCTCTAAGCAATCAGAAGTGTAAAGGAATAGCTAATCTACTCCATAGGTTTTAAATTTTGTGAGCTGATAATTATGTTACAGGAACAGTAAACTAGCAAAATTTAAGAGACAGGGAAGTCAAGGTTATAAACAAATTGAAATCACCAAAAAATTAATTGTAAATTAAATTATAAAATACAGAAATCTAGTGTCAGTGGACTGACACTAGAACACTAAATTGTAGGCTTGATAAGAGCAGAGTCGCAAGTCAAAGAGAATTTTACATTTGACTATATTCAGTCACCACTACATGAAGGAGAAGAAGGTATACCAAATGCTACAGGCAGTTCAGAGAAGTATTATTTGAAAAGGGAATAGTAGAAGTAAAAATATCCTATTATATCATATTAAAAAATATATCGTTATTTTTTATTAAATATAGATAATATGTTTATATTTTCATTCTCCCTTTAAAAAGTCATATATTTACATATTTTAAGACTATAGAATAATATGATAAGGTAGTAAAATTTAAATATCAAATAAAGAGTTTAAAAGTTAAAATAAATTGCTGTATCAGAGGACAAGAAACATTATAAAAATATTGTTAAAATTTTCCCACGTATATGTTTAGTTAGTCTTATGATTAATTATTGTTAACTGCCACTATTAACTAGTCCTCCTTTTTGGTTAAATTATAGGATTTGGGTCGATGAAAGGTAAATAATATAGAATAATATGTGATTTCAAATACAAATGAATTCTTCGTATTTTTATGTTAAAGTAATCACTTCATAAAAAAAAAAAGAAATTTATTTATATGGCTTCCATAAGAGTTTTTAAATCAGTTATTACATACATACTTCTTTGAACAATCTAAACAAGTTTTTATTTTTTGTCTCTTAAATTGCCAAATTCTCCCTGGTGCTAGGCATAGTTTCATATTTGTCTTCCAGTATTACCCTACCCCACCCTCAACATACATACACATTCTGAGTTTTCAAACAAAAGTCTGGACTTCACTCCACTCCATATAATTTCAAGTATGAATTTTTTTCTCCCGGTAGCTCAGCTGATAAAGAATTCGCCTGCAATGCCGGAGACCCTGGTTCTTTTCCTGGGTTGGGAAGTTCCCCTGGAGAAGGGCATGGCAACCCACTCCAGTATTCTTGCCTGGAGAATCCCCATGGACAGGGGAGCCTGGCGGGCCACAGTCTATGGGGTTCCAAAAAGTCAGTCACAACTGAATGACTAAGCACAGCACAATGCCCTACCCCCTCCTCTATTCTCCAAGAGGTCTTCTCCAAGTTTCATAGTTTCATACCTAAGGGCTCCTTGGCCAGCCATTCTAGCTCCTCCTGCTCCCCACTGCCTACCAAGGCCAAATAACTACCAGGGGTAGTGGGCAGAGAATTGTTAAGCAAGAACAGAGGGGTATAAGCATCTTGCTCCTTTCAAGCATAGAAGAAGGGAAATTGAGGTGGAAGAGCTCAGAGAAAGAACAAACCTTTACACTGTTTTCAGGGCTGACCTTTACAATTAGCTGGCATGATTTTAGGATGGAAGAAACTAGCATCACCCAATCCCATCCTTCCTGATAACAGATTTCTTAACCAGAAGACAATATCTTCTAACTGTGCTGTTAGAAACAAGATAGAAAAAGAAAATATCCAATATGGAGATAAACACTAAGTGATACTTATCACACTAAAGTAGCCATAACAGATGTCAGAATGCAAGAAAACAAACAGCAGAGTCTTTGAAAACCAAAAGGCAAAAAAAAAAAAAAAGTTTTTTATATTTTTCTTGTAATGAATCTACTTTCCTACCCATTTGTATTGTTCTAGATAATTTAAAGGGATTTTTCTAGCCATTTTTTATGGCTAACATGAAATAGGTTTTTGTGGATAAATTCTGAATACCCACTAGCCTCAAACCAACCAAATATCTAACTGAAAAACATGTGTCATCTCCTTGAACTGCATTCAACAAAAGCTGCCTGCCAAGTCTATAATGCAGTCTCCATGTCTCAGAGCTCAAACCCCTGGTACAATATGCACAGCTCTCTGAGCTGTAACCCCAGACCCAGGGATAAATAATTGAGCAAGGTCTATTTAATGACAATAATACCTGGCTTCATCATTCATTTATCAACCCCTTTTGTTGGTAATTAGAATAATAAGGTTTCATGGGTGTTCAAGAATGCTTTCACAGTTAGTTGAAGGAGCACACTTTGGCCTAACTTACAAAATAGATAATTTACCCTTAACACGTGATACAACCCTGATTCCACAAGAGAGTTAGGACACGCTATGCTGCCTTTGACACATTCTCATCCCAGGAAACGTGCTCCTCATTTGGGTTAGATTAAGTTGACTTTTCTTTCCTCTTGTTTTCAGTTTGATGGTATCATTGAGCAACCCATTTATTGCTCAAGTAAATGAAAGACATTTCAAAACTGGTCTTTAAGCCAACTGTCATCAAAACTTGTGCTCATGAACACTACTTTCCAATAAAGCAACCAGAAGAATGAAAAGTCTTTTTCTAATAAGTACCACCATTAAAAAAAACAAAAAACAAAAAAACTGACCAATTTAAATTGACTAAAACTTAGAGCTCTGACTTTTCCTAAAATATTACTGAGTAATTGAAAGAAAATTGAGGAGATAAGAAGATAGTCTAATGTACAGAAATGGAAAATAAGGATTATAGGCCTTCTTAGATAATATAACTCCATAATTAGACTGATAGAATTCTTTTAAATCATCCTAATACTGGAACTGATGATCAAAACATGTGCTTTTAAAACAAGGATGCTGGTGACAGTAGTCATAATGGGTAAGATGTTCAGCTGCTTCATCTTTAAAATAGAGATAGTAATAGCTATCCCAAGGGTTGTTTATGCTTTATAAGAAAGAATGTCTGTAATGTGTTTTGTAATAATGTATGTAATGTGTCCATGGCAAACAGGAAGATCACCATAAACAGTAACTATCATTAACAGCAATAGAACTAATAGGGCTGACCAATTTTGTGCTGACTCTCCAAATAAGTAAAAAGTTGAGGACTAGAAACTTCCAGGCAGTTGCAGAAAGCCAGTCCATTTCCCCTTAGACTGTGACCCTAGTGAGATGTGAATATAGTGGGAATTCATCTTATTACCAAAAAAGCAGGAGAGAATTCAGCTTTACATCTGAGACCTGATGAGGGGGCCCAGGTGTCTGGTTTCAGAAGCCCCAGATACAATGCTCCTGGGAGGAACGCTAGGTGCCAGCCCAAGTTCTGCTCCTGCCATTCTGTGCTATTGCAGAGAGTACAGGATGCTTGGACAGTGAGGGAGTCTGTGATAAGAGACAAAAAGAGCCTCCCTGTGGCTCAGGCAGTAAAGAATCTGCCTGCAATGCAGGAGTCCTTGGTTTGATCCCTGGGTCAGGAAGATTCCTTAGAGTAGGGAATGGCTACCGACTCCAGTATTCTCACCTGGAAAATTATATGGGCTACTGTCCATGGGGTCACAAAGAGTTGGAAACGATTAAGCAACTAACACACACACTCTATTGACTAGGACCACATTTCTATTCAATTCTGTGATCTGTATCATATAACTGAGACACAGATTTGAATCTTGGCTCTGTCACATAATATTAGCCGTGTGCTTTTGGGGAGCTGTTGTTGATCCCAAACTTTCTCGCCTATAAAATATGACCAGGGAAAGTCACAGCAATGACAGTTAATGTACTGAATGTTTGCCATAAGCCAGGCAGTTTACATCCATCATCTCATTTAATCCCCACCAAATCCTGCAAGGTGGGAACTATTTTTATCCCCATTACAGAGATGAGGAAACTGAGGATTAGGTCAGTAAAAGAGGTGTCCAAATTTACCCAGACAGTAAGTGGCACAGCACAGCTAGGAACTGAGCTCAGTATCTCCAGTTTCCTCAGAATAACATTATTACTTACCTCATGGGATTGGTATGCTGCTGCTGCTGCTAAGTTGCTTCAGTCGTGTCCAACTCTGAGACCCCAGAGACGGCAGCCCATCAGGCTCCCCTGTCCCTGGGATTCTCCAGGCAAGAACACTGGAGTGGGTTGCCATTTCCTTCTCCGATGCATGAAAGTGAAAAGGGAAAGTGAAGTCGCTCTGTCGTGCCCGACTCTCAGTGACCCCATGGACTGCAGCCTACCAGGCTCCTCGGTCCATGGGATTTTCCAGGCAAGAGTACTAGAGTGGGTAAAGACATATAAAAGTTGAGACAGCATAAACAAAACAGTTTCTTGGTATACCACGTTTATATGGTACTTTTGATTAGTATTCAAAAATATTTATTATTTTTCTGGGGAAATGTATTTGATACACTGAGTAAAAGGCCAGAATAAAGAACGATTCTGACATGACTCAGTAACTGAGCATGTATGTACGCTATCTTTACAACTCTGTAAAAATTGTATGTGCCAATGACCAAAGACTGGGCAATTATGCAAATAATTAGTTCCTCTATCTTCTAAACGTATAATATTGTCATACAGTTTTGTTTACAGTAATAAAATAAGATTTACGGTAATAAAATACAGGTTTTTTTTGTTTCAAGGCACTGTGCCATATGAAGGAAAAAAAAGAATGTGGTTCTGTGCTTTTCTGTAAGGCATTTCTAATTTCATAAGAAAGCTAAGACATAGATAAATATTAAGGGAATCATTTAATTGCTACCAAATGAGTAAACTGTGGTGTTGAAGACTCTTGAGACTCCCTTGGACTGCAAGGAGATCCAACTAGTCCATTCTGAAGGAGATCAGCCCTGGGATTTCTTTGGAAGGAATGATGCTAAAGCTGAAACTCCAGTACTTTGGCCACCTCATGTGAAGAGTTGACTCATTGGAAAAGGCTCTGATGGTGGGAGGGATTGGGGGCAGGAGGAGAAGGGGACGACAGAGGATGAGATGGCTGGATGGCATCACTGACTCGATGGACATGAGTCTGGGTGAACTCTGGAAGTTGGTGATGGACAGGGAGGCCTGGCATGCTGCGATTCATGGGGTCGCAAAGAGTCGGACACGACTGAGCAACTGAACTGAACTGAGTAAATAGTAAAATTAAGGGCTGGAAAAAGTCAGATGAAAGAGTAGGCTGGTTAGAAGGAAACTTGAACAAAAGGATTCAGATACATAGTCAAGGTTGCTGGAAGGACATTACAGTGCAGGGAACTGGTGTGAACAATGGTGAAGAGATGGAAATATATCTGGGGCCTTCAGATGGCTGATGAAGAAAACAGTCTAAGTGCTTAAAGGAGGAGTAGGCACGCCCAATGCCAGGTTAAGCAGTGCAGAATTCATTCTGATGTTAATAAGGACCATGAGCATTTTTTTAGCGGGAGACTGATAAGTGCAGTACAGTATGCTATCTGAAAAATGTTGCAACAATGATTTGCAAGATGAATTAGAGGAAAACCAAGAAAGGCTGGATGTATTAATAACTTGTTTTCTAACGCCTTTATACAACCTGCTTCCTCTTTCTGGAATGCCCTTCCCCTCTTCGCCACATGATTTCCTCCTTTTCATTTTCAGTTCAACAGCCAGGTCCATACTACAGCTCTTCCATAAGCTCTTTCCTGGTTTTCCTTTCTAACACTTACCTCCAGCCACATGTCAGGGTGATTTAACCTCTGCCCTTTACGTAGTAATTACATCACATACTAAAGTTAACCCATGGTCCATTTTCACCTCTGCACTGGGATTTCTTTAAAGCAAGGTCCATTGTCTCAATTTCTAATTTCCCAATATTTAATATAGCACCTGGCATAGAAGTAAGTTTCAACAAATGTTATTTGAATGAATGAACACCTCCAAGACTAGATGATAGTCTGCTGTGGGATACCTGTGGGATCTTTTAAAAATTCCAAAGGCCAAGTGTCCCCATCTCAAGTCCACTTAAGTCACAGTCTCTAAGGATGGGACATAGGCATCAATACTTTTCAAGGTCCTTAAATGATTCCAATGTAAACAAGTTGAGGATCAAATTCAGAACTAAACTAAATTTTATTTGTTGAGACTAGTAAATTTAAGAGATTTTTATGTGGCCACACAGTTGCTGGAGGGTTGGGCTAAAAAGTTACTATATCAAATATGATTATTTTGGTGACCCCTGGCATTGACAATACTCCATGTATTTTGAAACATGATAAATTTATTTTGGTGAATAACTTCATCTTGAAAAATAACTAGCTCACTCTATCTTGTATCCCTAAAGGACAACTGAAAAATTTGTTTTTTCAACAACTAAAAATTTCTGAAACAATCTGAAGACAAGCAACAAAGAACACCAAAAACGCTGGCTGAATATTCATATAACCTCTTAGCCTGTATGTGTGGCTTATTTTGGTCTGCCTCCTTTTAATAGCATCATTTCACAGATTCAACAGATTTTACATATATATTAGAGACAGAGAGATCATTAAGACCCCTAAACATTTCATCAGCAATAAACATTACAATGATCTGTTTTTACCAGCTCTGATGACATTCATGAAGATATGTCAAAGCTAGCTGCTGGTATTAGTGAAAAACTAAAGCAAAGCTTGGGTAGGTCAAACCTGTATTAAGTTCAAAGTTACTACCCATAGAAATTCTTCAGAACTAAGATAATTTCTTTGCTCCCTGTGAGTATAAAACAATGCTAATTTTCATGGCTGGCTTAAATGTCAATTAAAAACTCAAACATAATTTAGTTGTACCCTAGAGGTCAGTCAGGCATCTCAGAGTAATTTTAGATGAATCAAGGGAGAAACAACATAGCTGGGCTTTAGTAGTTTAATAAAGAAAGAAAGAACACTAGATCCTCTTTCTACTTGCTGATTAAATGTTTTCCTAATTCTATTCTACCTGATTAATTTAAAAATCAATTTATGTTTAACAGTATTCCTCCCATGGATGGAGGAGCCTGGTAGGCTGTAGTCCCTGGGGTCGCTAAGAGTCGGACACGACTGAACGACTTCACTTTCACTTTTCACTTTCATGCATTGGAGAAGGAAATGGCAACCCACTCGTGTTCTTGCCTGGAGAATCCCAGGGACGGGGGAGCCTGGTGGGCTTCCGTCTACGGGGTCGCACAGAGTTGGACACGACTGAAGCGACTTAGCAGCAGCAGCAGCAGCAGAGAGAGGAGAAAGAAGACAATATAGATTTTCCCAGGAGGTAAAAGTTTGTGCTGAGTTTTAGATATTGGTCACAACATAAACTAGTTTTCTGCTTTATGAGGACACCAAAAAATTTTAAGATTTGTAAATTGTCAGCAGAGATGATGTGCAAATGAGTTGCTAAAAAGAATTCTTTCTCCATCTAAAACAATCTATAACAGTAACTTTATAAATATCTCTCCAGATCTTATTAAGCTCTATATCAAGGATTTTTTGTTTTATTTTTGTTTTTGTCTTGTTTTAATGAATCAATGAGCATGCAATTAGCAGCACTAAAATCTGAAAGTAGGGGTGGCATTACATGGGCTGCAGAGTTCTGGGCCATATCCCTAAGACATCTAGGTATATCCCAGTATATTGCTATTGCTTTGACTTTAGGGCAGAAATGAGATTTAGGAAGACCAAGTCCTTAAAGACACAAATGAATCTTAAAATCAAGAGGTTAAGAGTAATAAGAAAAGTGAAATATAAAATCTCATCTTGACTAATCTTAACCCCAAAGATTTTCAAAATGGCAGAGTATCCTCTCCCTACCTTCATTGTGGGAAAATTATACTCACAATTAGGTAGAAATAGCACTGAAAATGTAGATTGCTACACATAGATGTAAGAAAGACCTATCTGAAATTCTGATCAACAAGGAAATTTATTTCTATAATTTTTTATTCTCCTTTTTACTCATTTTTTCTAAGTATTCATTGAGTGTGTTTTATGTTTTTAGCAGACTTAAGTGGTTCAAAAAACTAAAGAAACATGGAGATTCCTTCCTGAAGCTTAAACCCTATTAAGAAAAAATGAGATATAGGCCCACAGAACTGTTATACAACAGTACTAGACAGCCTTGAAGTGAAAAGGGAGAGGTTAGTGGAGGCTTGAGAGCTTGTTGAAGACATTGTAGATGAGATAAGAACTAAACAAGACATTAAAGGGCTGATAGACTTGAGTAGGCAGAGAAAGACATTTCAGGCATAAATTTGCAGAAATTTCCTCAACAAAGGAGACATTTCCACCATGAATATCAAGTACAATCTCATATTCTTAGATACACTAACATCCAGGGATTGGCAGACAGACTGTGCTAATTTCGCTTGGTTGGTTTATATGCATTCTAATGAAGCATGTTTAATGAATTCTGAATCCTGTGAAACAGACGGATTCACAGGGCACTGCCTCAGAATGAGAGGAACCATTCTGTTTTGAAAGTTTTGGTAAAATATTTCTGCATAACACCTGTGTGTTCATATTTAGTCCCTGGTCAACATTTCTAAGTATCATGAAATATTTTTTTTCAAAATTTTGTGTGATGATATTTAGGAATGCTAGAAAGCCTTAGCTTTCTGTTAGAACAGTATGTTCTGTCTTGATCCAAGAGTGGGCAAGAAACTTTAAATGATGGCAGTTCAGTGAACTCTACAAATAATGAAGACTACCTGGTAAATTGCTTGCTACAAGATACACTTAGATCTAGGTCTCTCCTGAGCATTTGTCAACACAACTTACTCAAGGTCATCCACAGAGCATAGTATATTCCGATGTGAATTAATCTTTCTGCTGAGCTGACTTGGAGTCTTACTATTTCACAGTCTCCTTCCATAGCCTTCCTTCTAAGCTTTCCTGACCCATATGACCAACCACTGGCCAAGAAACACTATAATAGTATGCTTAAAATATAAAAATTAATTCATCCAAAGAATCATGTATCTCTTATAGATATTTGAATGTGAATATGTATGTATATGGTCAGTAGCATATACATACACGTGTGTACATATATTACAAAAGCATAATTAACAGGACTATTTGAAAGAAATAATTTATATTTAGTTTAAAATTCTCTAAAATCAGGACGTCTTAGACATAATATACTGAATATGAAAGACTATTCTCCTTTCTTCAGCTCATCTTATTTTTTATGATATTCTAATAGACTGCTCTCCAAATTTACTTTTAGTATATGCATTTTAACAAAATGTAACCATTTTTGTTCTATAGCAATAAGCTTATTTAAGTCCCCTGAAATACTGTTCTACCAGCCATTTCTTGGTTATATAGATAAAAACATTTTCAAAAATGCCTTAATTATTCTCTTTTATTATAAACCTGATAAAGTTAAGGGTTGTCTTCATAATTAGTATCTTATCTGATATCTGTATCATACTTTCCCCAAACAACAAGGACACATTTCTCAAATTAAGTTTATTTTGTGCTCATCATGTGCACAGTTGCTTTCTTTTTACTGTTAATATATTACATTAAATATATTTAATAGCATTCCTAAATACTAGCAGAGACATTACTTTGCCAACAAAGGTTCGTCTAGTCAAGGCTATGGTTTTTCCTGTGGTCATGTGTGGATGTGAGAGTTGGACTGTGAAGAAGGCTGAGCACCGAAGAATTGATGCTTTTGAACTGTGGTGTTGGAGAAGACTCTTGAGAGTCCCTTGGACTGCAAGGAGATCCAACCAGTCCATTGTGAAGGAGATCAGCCCTGGGATTTCTTTGGAAGGAATGATGCTAAAGCTGAAACTCCAGTACTTTGGCCACCTCATGCGAAGAGTTGACTCATTGGAAAAGACTCTGATGCTGGGAGGGATTAGGGGCAAGAGGAGAAGGGGACGACAGAGGATAAGATGGCTGGATGGCATCACGTCGATGGACGTGAGTCTGAGTGAACTCCGGAAGTTGGTGATGGACAGGGAGGCCTGGCGTGCTGCGATTCATGGGGTCGCAAAGAGTCGGACACGACTGAGCAACTGATCTGATCTGAAATACTTTTAAGTCATAGTCGATGAATTTCTCCTTTTAATCAGTTTCCGAAGATCATGTAATTATAGATAGTCTAAGAACAAGTTGTGAAAATTAGCTATCACTTACAGCTAAAATTCTAAGGAGTGCAAGTTAGGTAAACTGCTATTTATCAAAAATCTTAGGAGGCTATGTTACTTTGGTAAGCTGGAAAAACTAACTCATTGTGTCTTACCATATACAAAACACTGACTGATAATACCGTGAGAAAGTAGTGTACAATGAAACGCAATTAAGAAGATGAAAATAACAATATGTCACCTATCTAAAAGAAAACTTTGGAACTTCTTTATTGCTAACATTTATTTTAAATCATTATCTTATAGTGTGCCATTTTAAAAATCCGTGTTTCTTTGAACTATAGGATTATTTGAATTCTGGATAAGCAGATGTTCATGGAAGGTAACAAATAAGATTGCCAAGAATCTTGGTATGCATCCTTGAATATTAGCATTTTTCACCCATTTTTTCGGTGACTAATACCTTTCCACCAGCCATATGGGCAGAATTTCAGGCTGATTTAACTAGCCTGTATGCTCAGGATTTTGAGATAGAACAGTCATAAATTCCTTCACAGCTCTCCAAAAGATACAGGAGCATGGACAGGTCCATGTGCCACCGGCAAAGCTGGCCAAACCAAGATGAAGAACACAACGTCTCCAGGAAACCATGGTAAAATGGCACAATATGGATAAAAAAAATTCAATGAGTCATGAAACAAATAAAGAAAGAGAATTCTTGGTAGACAAAAGTATGTTTCTCTCAAATAATTCAGAACTATTTTAACAATTGAAAAAGTTTCCAGAACATACAAGTCCCAAGCAAAAAAAGTCACTTTCTCATTTGGTTCCTTTCAATATCCTTCAAGGGAGAATTCCAAAATATTATTAGAAATTTTTTGTGGTTATTATTAAAATAACCACAGTAATTTTCTAAGGACTCACAATAAAACAGCAAATATTAACAGTCTAAATCCCAAGACAGAAAGACTTGTTGGGGACACTGTTCTTATTTAATATGGAAAGATTCCTTCTAAGACCATGAAAATGATGAGACAGACAATTGTGGCAGGTGAACTCTAAGGTAAACAATTTCTGAAATCAATCAAGAACTGAATACTCCTGAATAAAAGCTTTTCCTCTTTAAGATGAATTTTGAAAAGAACAGAATAGGAGGAAAGAAGAAAGAAAGATTGAAAATCTCTAGACATGTTAAAAAAAAGAAATTGAGCATGGTGATAAGATAAAATAACTAGGATAAGAGGTTACTAATGCATGGCGGCCAACAAACAAACAAACTGCTGTCACTTCAGTGAACAAAGAATGCTGCCTGCTATCAAGCCGTCAGTCACTGCAGCCATCTCCTAACTTTGCACCCTGAGGGAACTTCAGGTGGAGAAAAACTGAATACTGACCCTAGATAGTTCAGATGCACATCTAAGGAATAATTTCAGTGAGCCTGGACTCTTGGATCTTCCCACACATAAAAAAGCACTAAAATCATTAAAGTGAGATGTCTGTTTTTCTGTGATTAGCAGTGATCTTCTCATGTTTGACCACATTTTTTGTTTGTTTTCAGCAAAAACTCCTATATATGCTGGCTCCTCCATAAACTCTTTGGAATAGTTCCTCAGACCTGTCTGAGAGGCTGTCTCCCAGGCAATAGTACTCGGTAAAGTCCCCAAATAAAGCATAACTTGCAACTTTGGGGTTGTACGGGGGACTTTTTGTTTTTTATTATCAGTTGACAGCACTTTTGAACTTTAGAGTCCAGAAATTATAGAATAATGTTTTTTTCTCACAGGTAGTCCTAATTTAAACATTTCATTGTTGATTAGAATTTAAATAAAGGAAATATGTTCTATCATAATAAATAGGTTCTATTCTTTAGCTTCTCCTCTTAACTGCTCCAGATTAAGATCTCTCTAATATAAGCTTAATCAAAGGGCATCACTAGATCCCCCCCGCATTGGGGTGCTGCAGCTGACTCAGCCACTGACTGTTAAATTTTCAGGACTTTTGTGAGCTGGTTCATAAACTGTTAGTAGCTTGAAATTAATCATAATGGGGATATTTACACCATGGAAATTGGCAAACACTATGAATCAAAGTTTCAGCACATTCCTGCCTTTTACTCACACATTTATCTAGGCCTTTAACAGGTCTCAGTCATGTTAATGATTCTCTTGCTTTGGGAATGTGTGTCCAACAACAAAAGAAATCACCATGAACAGTGATACTCAGGGGACAGTAATTGAATGCTTATGATGTACAGAGCACAAGGCTAGACCCTGAAGTAGTAAAGAGCTATCAGACCCCTGTCACATTCTTAGGAGTTCAAAATCTATTCTAAAGGAAAAGAGATTTATATACAATTTTAAAATGAGATATAATGCAGCACAACAACAGAGCCAAATGAATAATAGACAGACTATCTGAGTTCTCTTTCTATAGGATTTGGCAGAGAAAAGACCACAGGGAGACAATAATTCATGAAGGGGATAGAACTCAGTTGGAAGAAGCATAGGCTGCAGACAAATGGAGAGGAGACTGAAGCAAAGTGAGAAAGGCCACCAGAGTGTCTAGGGAAGACTGTTTATTTTGCTGGAAAACATGGTTCAAATGAGAAGCAGTATGAGAGTAGGAAAATTATGAGGTTTTGCAGATGAAGAAAACTCGATTTGAATGTTCACCTTAATAGTTATTAGCTGTGTGAGGCTACCTTACCTCTGTAAAGTTTTCTCATCTGTACAATAGGAATAACTTTGCATTTTAAGTTTCTTTTGAAATACCACTTTGAATATGTCATCTCTATGTTCAAAGCTTTCAATGTCCCTGGTAATTACAATAACAAAATTTTAAAGTTTTTGATTAAAAAAGTCAGTGAGCTCCACTATCTGAATTCAAAATCTGAATTCCAGCTCTTTGATTTAGAAATAATTAGTTATTGACAATGATGACCATGAGGGTTTGGAGATGGACAAGACCATCTCCAAAAATTTTTGAGAGTCCCAAGATGAATTATGGCTTATGAGAACTATACCTGGGTCTCCCACAATATATATCCTCAGAACCATAAACCTCCATTCCTGAGGCTTTACTCTAAGACACATCTTAAAACCCCTACCCTCTGTAAAAATCTGTTTTAGAAGTTTCACAAGTTTTTCAGAGTCCAGAGCCAGATGGGAAGACTTGGAACCCAGATACAGATCCAAACCCATGAGGAAAATATCTGTTCCAGTTATATCGAGCCTAGTGTCTTGGATTCCATTGACTTAACCAGAAGTGATGACTGGAGGCTGCTTCTGGGAATAACATAATCCACTGACACTCTGTCAGAGTTTGAAGTCTCTGAAAGGAATAAATGGTGGGAGGAAAGACGCCTGGCTCCCATGTTTTAATAACACTGGGGTAGGGAAAACTTTATTGTTGTTGTTTAGTCACTAAGTCATGTCCAGCTCTTTGTGACTCCATGAGATTTCCCAGGCAAGAATACTGGAGTCGGTTGCCATTTCCTTCTCCAGAGTATCTTCCCAACCCAGGGACTGCATCCATGTCTCCTGCACCTCAAGCGGATTCTTTACCTCTGAGCTATCAAGGAAGCTCCAGGGAAAACTTTACCTGCATGTAAATACTATGAAGTATTGATTCCAGTATGTAACTGGGACCCTTGGGGGAGAACCTCAATACAGCATTCAGAAACCTGCAAAGGGAAATAGGTCAGGCACTGTAGTACCAACAATTTTATCACAGAGGCTGAAACCAAGAGAATCAGGCTGATCATGGCCAATGGCACCAGCTGTGCAGAATACTGCAAAGCCACAAAGCAGGAGCCATTTCTGGCTATGGAGAATCATCACAAGACAATGGGCATTGCTGTCAGGTGAGAAGCCACAGTTGTTTCTTATCTGGGCCTAAATCTGTGCTTCCATTCTGCAGTCTGGCTTTCACCCCAACTTTCTGAATCACTGTCTTGGTAGCATGCCTAACTTGCTCCCCAGATGCATGTGTAGGAGGCAACAAATGAATGCTTATAAGGTCCAGCTAAGAAGCATGAATAAGTGATGTGGATTGTTTGGGAACTGTGCACACTGAAGAGTGAATACCCTATTAGTAGGGGATAGCAATTGCTTAGTCTCAGTTATTATTTTCATGTAGGAATGTGGACCACACTTTCTTCTTATCCAGGAGATGAATATCTGAATTTTAAAATGTGAAATCTTCTACTTTTTAAATTTAAGAACAAAGAAAAAAATTATTATTTTTATTAAATGATTAAAATGTTAAATTTTATGTTACATATATTTAATCATAATTAAAATAATAATAATAAAAGAAAAAGAAACAAAAAGCATGTGGGCCAAATAAAAACCATTTATAATCTAGATTCAGCTGCAAACTCCCCATTTTTGACCTCTGCTCTAGTAATAGGACCTGTGTTGCCCTTCCTTCCATCCCAATCTTTATCTCTCCCTGTGTCTAAAAATGGCTAAATCCCTGGACTCCAGTCTAAGGCCCCAGGATCCAGAATCTGCTACAAGATGACTTTGTGGGTACATTTTGAAAAATGTAGAAGTGGCTGACAATAGATTCTGCTGAACTGTAAAGATACCCTCTTTTCTTTCTTGGAGCATCAAAATCAGTTGTCCATCCTGCCAGACTGTCCAGACTGCTATACCGATGTGCCACCATCCCCCAAGGCTCCTGGGGTTGCCTATGGCTAAGTCTGCTCCCACCCATTCCTGCCAAGCCCTATACCCTCCCCATCGCTCCTGTTATACTGCAGGAAATCAGGCAACACTGAGTCTGTCCTGAGATACAATGATAATTACAAGTTGTGTTTCCCAGCTTTGTGCAATATTCTGGCACACTGATTAGTGTTTCATATGAAATAACGTACTTTATGAGTCCAGTAACCCTGTAAAATAGTAAAATTTCATATGAAACCTGAGGACTACACAGTTCATTCAAATTTGCACAGCCTTTAAATGGGAGATCTGAGATTCAAACTCAAGCCTGACGCCCATCCCTTCTCCACTGCTCTGTATGGAAAATGCAGACAAGGAAGAGCAAGGGCTATTTCTACACCTCCATGCAGATGGAAAGGGAGGATATATTTCCTGGCATTTTTACTCAATTTCACACCATGCTTTGAAAGTTCAAAATATTATTACTATATAATTTTACAACTTTCCACATACAGTTACCTGTGGTTTCAGGTTTGGGGATTTCATGGTCAGCAATATTTTAAGACATATTTTGGGAACCAACATAAGGTTGCCAAGCATCTATTTTGCTAAGTAAGGATATTTTTTAAACCTATTATTTAGCATCACTATCACTTCATTGAATGAAAACTATTTTAACACACATACACTCACACACGGACAGGCACATGTATATACATTAATAGCTTCATAGAACCAGAAATGCTACTTGTCTTTGACCTCATTTATGACTGGTGTACATGCACAAACATAGGGAGTTCCCAGCCTACAGCTGTGTGGTGTTCCAGAAATTTTCTGAGAAGACCACTCTTTGGAACTCCACAAAACAATACTGTTAGAAATGATACCTAGGTTCCCACCTAGGTATACCTAGGTTACCTTTCCCATAGGGTAAAGCTGGAATATCTTGTTTTATTTTGGATACAGGGTGACTGAGGTCCCAGAAATTTAAGCTATTTCCTTAAATAATGCACAGCCTCTTGCAGAGCCAAGATTAGTAGTGAATTACCCTGATAGCTGCTTCAGTTCTTTTTTCATCACCCAAGACAGAAACATTTTCCCCTAATTTTAACATTATTATATATACACTAAACATTTAATGTTATTATTTAAATAGGCTTGTGGAGGGATAGCTTTGGAAATTTACCACCGTTTATAAAAATGATTCTGTGGGGAAAATGCAATCAGTAGCACATCTGTGAGATGCAAACACGGTTGTTATCACAGACACGTCCTTTTTATTCATGCCCCGCTTCCCCAACCACTATGGCAAGGAAATAAAGTGTGATCCTCAGAGGCAAATCTGCTTGCAGTCCCAGGAAAGGGATAATCATTTGACTTTTTTTATCAGGAGTTTATAAATCTATGTGTCTCTGAGTGCATCAACACTCAACATAAGAGTGAAACTGGGTTGCTGACATGTTACCAGGGAATAGCTATTAGCATAACCCTTAATTGGAATCCCATTTACTGTTCAGTTGGCTTAGTATCCTCCCTGTGCTTTAATAAGAGCTGTCACATGAATATATCATTTGATGCCGGAACCCTGCAGAGAAACTAGAGTGTGCAATCCAACAAACTTGTAAAATTCAAATGTAGTATCTTTTTCAGAGAGATAGTAATGAATGTATTAAACTAAGGAAATTCTCAGTTCAAGGAGCAAATAATTAAAGGTGATCAGAGGTTGTAAGATTCCAAAAAATGAATTTAATTATGGCTGTTTTCTTTTATAATCATTATCCCAGCCTCTCTAGTTATATATATATATGTGTGTGTGTGTGTGTGTGTGTGTGTGTGTATATGTACATATATGATATGTTAACATTTGATACATTAATTATGTATATATGGCCATGAACATTATATATAATGAGTGCTTTATATAAATGATGTACTACATATAGTATTATCTATAATGTATAGGAAATAGAGAATTTTGGAAATCAGTAGCAAGGAAAGTGTTTCTAATTATGAAAAGTGGCATCATACTTGAGAACTTCAATTTTCTTCTCCATTTTCCAAGGCTTGCATTTGACAGTAGCGATCATTTGTCTTTTCTCATCTAACTCTGCCTTCAATCTTTCCAATTCCTCTGCATCTATTTCTTCTTCTTCTTCCCTTAAAAAAAAAAAAGAAAAAAAAAAAAAAACCTTCTTTAGTAAAGTTAAGATTTGCTTGACTTCCAAACTTAATGAATGCTATCAGATACTCAGCTGATTAATGCATAACAACTTGGTTGTATACAATGAATGCTGAGATCCATAAGCCTTAGAGCTTACAGCTGAATGCTGATGCAGGGTTTCTGGAATTACTGTAACTTTAAAAAATAGTATTTATTTTCTCAAGTCCTGAAACCTTTTTATGTCCATAGTCTCAAATTTTCAGAAAATCCATGGAAATAAAAAGCTATTAATATATTTTCTTCTCTTCTTTGTTCCCCTGTACATCTTCCCCCTCCAATTCTACATTTCATTTGAAAACTTTATTTTTCAACAAGGATAGTAAATTAGAGGTGAAAGTGTCTTTGAAGTGCCCTTAAAAAATTTGTTAGCCCTGTCTCAAGAGAAAGAGAAAAACTGAAATAGGAAAAAATAAAAGGAATCTATTCCTCTAAGGTAACTTAATCTGTTAATTAAGCTCAAAACTTCAATTGATAAAATTGAACTCAAAGTGTACTTGATAGAAGTCAATCCTTTGAAGAGGGCTTCAAAGGAATTTAGTTTCTCACTGAGCAAATGAGATGGATCTTTTCTCTTCTGTGTTCCTAGTATTGCAAAAAATATCAAAGGTTCCAAAACTCAAAGAAAACAAAATCTAAACATGAGCGACAAAGTTTATAAATTGAAGAATATGATGCCCTGTTGTAGAGAACAATGTTTTTGGTAAGAGATTGTTTCAGTTATGAGTTATTGTTGCAAAGAGATCAAACCAGTCAATCCTAAAGGAAATCCACCCTGAATATCCACTGGAAGGACTAATGCTGAAGCTGAAGCTCCAATACTTTGGCCACCTGACGCGAAGAGCCAAACTCACTGGAAAACACCCTGATGCTGGGAAACACTGAAGGCAAAAGGAGAAAAGGGTGACAGGAGATGAGATAGTTAGATGGCATCACTGATACAATGGACATGAATTGAGCAAACTCTGGGAGTTGGTGATGGACAGGGAAGCCTGGCGTGCCGCAGTCCATGGGGTCTCAAAGAGTCAGACATAACTTAGTGACTGAACAACAACAACACGGTCACTTAACTTCAAATTTACCCTTTTAGACTTAATATTGTGATTCTGTGGCTGTGACTCTGTAGGACACATTTCTAGTTTGTCAGTTGGCTCAATATTCTGCTGTCATAATTGGCTGCCAATAGAGTATACTAAGAAGGGACTTGGTTTTTCCTTTAGCTTCCCGTTTGCCTCTTGTGGGATGCTTACTCTTCAGCAATTCTTTTTCACCCCAAGAGCTGCAGGGCCTTCCCATAGCTGCAGGTGAGACTGGTTTGCCAGTTTTTCCAACATTAGCAGAACCAGCTTCATCACTCACCCTGTAGACACCAGCACCACTTGAGCATCGCCCCCTCTGCAGTAGTTTCAGCTCCCCGGGTCTCTCCTCTATGCTTTTAGGTTTTAATTTCAACCTCTTTCCATTGTTCCTCCAGCCCATGGTGTGCTATTTGCTTCCTATAGTTGCTATTACCATGATGCTTAGTGTTTTCATCTTTCCAGTAACCTATTTATTATTAGCCTAGTGATTATTTGTACCTACTAAATCAGTTAGTGCTGGGAGAAATATCAATAACCTCAGATGTGCAGATGACACCACCCTTATGGCAGAAAGTGAAGAGGAACTAAAAAGCCTCTTGATGAAAGTGAAAGTAGAGAGTGAAAAAGTTGGCTTAAAGCTCAACATTCAGAAAAATGAAGATCATGGCATCTGGTTCCAACACTTCATGGCAAATAGATGGGGAAACAGTGGAAACAGTGTCAGACTTTATTTTTTTGGGCTCCAAAATCACTGCAGATGGTGATTGCAGCCATGAAATTAAAAGATGCTTACTCCTTGGAAGGAAAGTTATGACCAACCTAGATAGCATATTCAAAAGCAGAGACATTACTTTGCCAACAAAGGTCCGGCTAGTCAAGGCGATGGTTTTTCCTGTGGTCATGTACGGATGTGAGAGTTGGACTGTAAAGAAGGCTGAGCACCGAAGAATTGATGCTTTTGAACTGCGGTGTTGGAGAAGACTCTTGAGAGTCCCTTGGACTGCAAGGAGGCCCAACCAGTCCATCCTAAAGGAGATCAGTCCTGGGTGTTCTTTGGAAGGATTGATGCTAAAGCTGAAACTCCAGTACTTTGGCAACCTCATGCAAAAAACTGATTCACTGGAGAAGACTCTGATGCTGGGAGGGATTGGGGGCAGGAGGAGAAGGGGACAACAGAAGATGAGATGGCTGGATGGCATCACCGACTCGATGGACAAGAGTTTGGGTAAACTCTGGGAGCTGGTGATGGACAGGGAAGCCTGGCGTGCTGCAATTCATGGGGTCGCAAAGAGTTGGACACGACTTAGCAACTAAACCACCACCAGAGTTTTTAATCAGGTCATGGTTACTGAAACAGAAATTTAATTAACCCTGTAAAATAACATCTGTCATTGATAGCTTGGTTGGGTTTTTTTTTAACCAATTAAGATATTTTTCTTAGAATAGTAATCCTGGTTTAAGTGAACTATGGAAGTGCACTCATACTAAGATACAACTCTGAATGTCGTTAAGTTGTTTCTATTTTAAACATTTGATGTTTATTATATAAAATCCTTCCCTGGTAGCTCAGATGGTAAAGAATCCTCCCGCAATGCACGAGACCTGGGTTTGATCCCTGACTTGGGAAGATCCCCTGGAGGAGGGTATGGCAACCCACTCCAGTATTCTTGCCTGGAGAATCCCCATGGACAGAGGAGCCTGGCAGGCTACCATCCATATGGTTGCTGAGTCGGACAAGATTGAGCGATTAAGCATACATACATATAAAATCCTATGGTGCTGTACAAGGATAACAAAATACTTACACAGAATGAAAGAATGATCTATTTCATGTTTGGATTTACCATGTAATTAAAGCTTATTTCTCTACATTTCTCTACGTTCCTAAATACTAATTATGTAGTTTCCTGCTGTCTTAAACCCAGTACTTTACATGTTTAACATATTCAGATTCTATGACTCCTTCAAAAATCATATGAAATGTCTTCAATACCCTTTTCTGATTGTCCTTACGAGATAGTTTTCTTTAAGACTCTAAATCACTTTTTACTTCCCTGGCACATTTATACAGCCTTATTTCATAATAATTGTGTCTAAGTGGCCTCTCCCTTACTATGTTATTAATTTGTAGAGAATGGAGGCAATTTCACATTCATATCCATATCTTCCAAAGAAATTAGCAAATTATCTTTGACAGAAGTGGAGCTGAATAAATATTTATTAAATAAATGTTTATGTACAGAATTTTTCTGGATGACAGGATTACCAACAAGTACACTAAAATAAAATATAACAATGTCTTCCAAGTTATGGAAAGATATTTATTCCTACACTAAAAGATCTCAGACTGGTATATTTTTAATCTTTGTGTTGTTAATTGTCGATTGCTCCAGTACGATCATGCTGTGCTACAATGTATAGTTGTTCTCAGCTAAATTACCTTCAAATATGCAGGTAGTTAAGATATTACATTTTTTGTATAATTTAAATATAATAATGCATGATTAAACATTGCATTACAGGGAAACAGCTTTTCCAGGAACCACTCAAAGAAAGTGCTAATCATATTAAAAAAGTGTAGCACAGGCATGCTTTGCTTCTAAAATGTAGGGCTAATTTGTGTAAGAATGGCTTTCTATCTTAGTTTTGATTTATTTAAACAACAGTTGTTAGGAAAAAAGGAGGCATAATGTGCTGAATTTCTCACTGCTATAAACGTATTACTTATTCACTTAAAACTGGGTCAAGAAAAGCATATAATATTATTAGAAATACTTCAAAATGCCAAACAAGGCAGTTTTTGTTAACCATCTCCAAAGACAGTTAACATTACAACCTTGGATTTAGTTGTTTTCAAATGTTTTTTCAGTGCAAGAAAAATTCCCTAAGGTGTTTTACATGAAAATTTAAATAAAAGAAGATCATGAATTAGTTAACCTAAATAAATGTGCCATGATTTGCCTACTAATCTTTCTCAAAACATATTTGCTAATACATTTTCTTAAAAACAGAAGGGCTTATCTTCAAAGTGAACAATGGAATATGGACCCTGAAATAGTGATCAGAACTGTCAATCATCATAAGTAATTTATATTATTTAAAATAGTTGTAAAAATTATGGCGATAATAATATAATTTACAAAACCTATGGAGAGAAAATTCATTTTAGTCAAGACTGGTTCTGCAGAGGAGAAGGGAGGATGGGAGACGGGTGCTTCTGGCTTCTCAGAATCAGGATGAGAGTGGGACCAGCTAAGGACAGACCCTGTCACAGGGACAAGATTGCCCCAGGTAACAGGGGCCAAGACCCAGTTGATTCACATGGTCCTATTTCTAGAGGTTGAGCCTTGACAGGAGGCCCTTGAGCAGACCAAGAAAGCAAAGGAATTCCCATCTGAGTCATCTTTTAAAAGCGACATCTCTGAAGCACAGGTGGAGAGGAAAAGGTAAATTCTGGAACACAATCTATATCATTTATATGTCTATTGGTGATGTTTCCTCAATGAAATACCATGGTCAGAAAGCATCACCTTTGCTAGTAGGAAATATTACTACCTAATAATAGAAATAACAATCATAATAAGACATGAAACTTAAAAGGGTGTTTTGTTTTTGAAAAGAATGAAACATAAAAATACTTGAAGATAGACATAAAAAATATCAGAGTAAAACAGAAAGCAGGTGATGTCTTAGTATTCAAGGATAGAAGAAAGAAGAGGAGATTGGGGAGAGGGAGAAAAAGGAAGAGAAGGATAAAGAAGAGTAAGAGAGAGATTTAAAACCTTAAGTCAACAAAAATACAATGAAGAAATGGGTGGGGTTACTCATTATAAAAGGAACCATCAGAGGGATGGTATGGGGAGGGAGGAGGGAGGAGGGTTCAGGATGGGGAACACATGTATACCTGTGGTGGATTCATTTTGATATTTGGCAAAACTAATACAATTATGTGAAGTTTAAAAATAAAATAAAATTTAAAAAAAAAAGGAAGCTAAAAAAATGAAAAAAAAAAGATAAACAATAAATGCAGGAAAATGACAATCAAAAAATAAATAAATAAAAGGAACCATCATCAACTAATGCTAAACTTCTCTGTTGATAAAATATTCACAAATAATAGTTAGTTATTGAATACCACAAGGTGTCATCTTGGGAGGAAATCTTGGAAAGTTTCTCAGCATTTAAAGTTCTAGGACTGTTTCAGAGGACAGAGCCTATCACCTCATGGTGATTCCCATGCCCCACCTAGGGGTGGCAGAGGAGTTATTCTCTTGAATCCTGTCCAAGTGGCCTAGGTTTCCTATTAGTAAATGAGTTTCACATACACAGTTTTTCCACCTTCCTGCCATCTGCCATTTTCCAGGAAGCAAAAACCAGAAAATTACTTTCTTGAATTTTTTCCCTAAACAGCATTTAATATATTACTCTAGACAAAGGTAGCAATCAGAAAATCATTGGCCTGCTAGAAGTGAAAGTCATAGAGTTATATTAAAAAGGAAAGGACAATCTAATCCTCTGTAGGGACAGATAGTTAATACTTTAGACTTTGGGAGCTACATACAGCTCTGTCCCATATTCCTCTTTGTGTGTTTTTTTTTTTAAATTACAGTTTTATTAAAATGATAAGAACCATTCTTGGCTCTTAGGTTGAAATTAACCATAGTTTTCCAACTCCTGCTCTGTAAGATACGTGATTTGGGATCATGTTTATAAGTTTTTCATTTAACTTCATTAACGATGCATTTAACTAACGGAATAACTTTAAAATATTTAAATTAACTATAATATGTTAATGACCCATGACAATTTAGATCTCTCATAAGGAAATCTCTCATAAGTCCATTCTCAATATATATTCATTTAAAAATTCTATTTTAATATTAAAATACATTTAACTAAGTGGAATAAAATGGTGGCATCAGACTAAGCTTGTTTTTCTGAAAGTAGTTTTAATTACCAATTTTAAGGCTAGGGAGTGCCTAAAGAGTGATCTTTCCACATCAGGCACTTTTGAATGAAAAAGAATGTCAATTATAGATCAGAACTAACTTACGCTCCTCTCTTTAACCTCCTCCTTCTCTCTTTCTCTCTGGCCTTCCTTGTTTCTTCATCCTCTGGTTCAGGTTCTGGATCATCTTCATTGATAACATCTCTGGTCCGTTTCCTCTTTGGTCTCAAGCTCTGTCTTCGAGGTAGTTTGTTTTCCTCCTCTTCCTCTTCGCCTAAACACAGCAGTTAATGCTTCAGTGAGTAGTTTCAGAAAAGTGCTTTCCTGATACCAAATGTATTCTTACTTTTTAATTATCATTGTCACACCTCTGAAACCATAATCTAGACATTTGTCATATCAAGATAAAATGCACCATGCCATATATATTTCATAGTCTGCCACTTAAATACACTTATCTACATTCTCATTCTTGTGGTTTAGCTACTCAAATAAGTGAGTATCAATCCCCCAATTCTAATATGCTTAGAATTCCAGCCTTCATTTACTTGCATAACTACATGACTTGGGAGTTTAATATCATACCATGACCTCTCAGACCAAGTTTGTAGATTATCAACTCAATACATAAGGGTGGAGTGTTTAATCACTATGTGCTAATATTACTTCTATCTTAGAACAAATGATAAGAATGCAAGGAAATGCTATAAACTAGAATAATTTTGAAGAAATTAATTTATACCTTGACATAATTCAAATTGTAGATTATCAATTCAATACATAAGGGTTGAGTGTTTAATCACTATGTGTTAATATTACTTCTATCTTAGAACAAATGATAAGAATGCAAGGAAATGCTATAAATTAAAATAATTTTGAAGAAATTAATTTATGCCTTGACATAATTCAAATACCTTTCTAATTCAAATCATTCTCATTCTTTTCTTTTTAACTTTTTAAAAAAACTTGAAACATAGTTGATTTACAATATTGTATTACTTGTTTGGGTGTACTGCAACTGGTTCAGTTTTATATATATATATATATATAAAATATATATATATTGTAGATTATTTCCCATTATAGGTTTTTACAAGATATTAAATACAGCTCCCTGTGTTACCTGGTAAATCCTTGTTGCTTATCTATTTTATGTAAAATCATTTTCATTCTTAACTTCAAATACTTATTTTTCCTAAATTTCTTTCTCTTCCTTAGATGAAATTGATAGTAAATAACTTTGCTTGATCATTCTATCTTTTTGATTAGAAATAGATAACTAATAAATTTAATACGAGATTGAGAGAAATAATATTATTTTATTTTATTCACCAACTGACAATTAATGCCTCACATGTCCATAACTTCTTTGGAAGCTTTCCAGTAAAGAGTAGGAGGAGAATTCAGTTCCTTCCTTCACTGTTTATGACAGACAATCCTACTTCACCTTCACTTTTGCTTTTTAACTTCTGATATTTAGAGTTAATTATTATTAAAAAACAAATATTACTCGTAATTATCACTATCTTTTTAAATAGAAGCTACTATAGGGAAAAAAATTGTGCTTTAATGGAAAACTATGAAATGTCTGTACCATACCCTTTTATGTTGTCTGATGCTAATTCTATGGAAGCTATCTTGTAACTTTGTAAATTGTAGATCACTAGATAGCAATGGAAAATAGTTCTTGTCCGTAGACAAGCAAGTAAACTCAGTGCAGACAACTTTCCACCACCAAAAAAGAAAGGAAAGAAAAAAAACCCCCACAAAACAGTCATGTCTTCACTTACACAATCAGTTCAATATTCCTGATCTATAAATGAATCTGTTCTTTGAATTTTCCTTTGAATTGGTAACTGCTATAAATAGCTCACCAGATTCCTCATTTATTAGTTAAATATGTTCATTTTTACATAGTGTGTGTCATTTTATTTTTTTATAAATTTTGTTCTTTTTAACACTACTTATTAAACTTTAATTGATATTCCAAATCTAAATAAGATCTAAACATTACCAATATTACTAAAGTTTGACTAGCACAGAGAAACAGGAGAATATCTTTTCTAATTAGGTTTTGAAAACTGTACTCTTGTCATCAAGACCAAAAATTTATTAAATACTGTGGCAGATGTTGCATGATTCAAACCCCACTCTGGCATTTTGAAAATCTACCCAGCCTTTATTGTTCATTTTAGTCACTAATCATAGAAAGAACAAGGGCCTCATAGGAACTGAGAAACAATTTCACCCTCAAATAACTCAAAAATTCAAGAAGCCACTTGGTATTCTGCATTTTAGTATATTTTACATTAAAGCTAAGATATTAAACTTGCAGAGTTTTACCATGGATGAAAAGTATATCATTATATTTATCTTTTAGCACTTAGGACAAAAAGGCTATCTTTAGTGTTTTCACTAGTTTCCAAATATTCAAATTCTTAAAAAAAGAAGTGTTTTTACAATTGCCTACTAAATGTGGATTTACATAAACATTACCTTTTGGAATGGGCTCAATTTAGTTTTGAAAGGTAGCAGAATATACCACCTCAGAAAGACATTCAGAATATAACACCCCAAAATATGCCACCTCAGTGTATTGACTATTTTGAGATGTGGCACTTGAAAAACAGCAAATGCAGAAAGAGATTTTCTCTGAATTCCTCTTGTCTGCCTGAAAACAGAGCTTCCTAAAGGAACTCAATTGTCATAAATCCCCTCCCCAGGGATTTCATCCCCAAGGAACACTATAGAAGTGTTCTATAGAGGAGACTATAGGTCAACACCACATACAGACATATTGTATCATAAACTATCATACCTCCTATCTATCCTCTTAAAACTTATTCTCTCCCAAGAGACCTACATACCCCTCACTTTTCCCTATTTAGATGGCATTTAAGTCTAAATTTTAAGCCACCTCACACAATTACTCAGTTTTTTTCTGGGTATCATCCATGTATACATGAGGTGTATGTGTTAATAAACTTCTGTTTTGGTTTGGTTTTCTTGTTAAACTGTCTTAGACCATAGGAGTATCAGTTAAGAAACTCAGAAGGGTAAAGGAAAAATTACTTTTATTCCCCTATAGTAGTCAAGTCAGAGCCTGTAGGATCTGTGTGAGACTCTGGGCTGTTTACATGCAGAATGTACCAAATTAATGAAAACAACGGTCACCATGAACATTCACTGGCTGTCATATTGGGCTCAGGTTTTTAACTGATGGTGTTGATGTATTCTCTAATTGAACTCTCCTTGAAATGCTGCACTTTCAGTTTTGATCAACTCAAAACTTTAGCTCATAAAATAATCTTTCTCTGTTCTTGTCCATGAGTGGTTTGTATGCCTAGGAATGGGTCACAATTCAGGCTCTTGAGCTGAACCTATTCAAAGTAAAAACAACAGGGCAATTTAGACAAAATATTCATGAATTCAAAAGAACAGTTATTCATTTTTATTCAACAACCTGATCACTTTAGTCAAAAAGGCCAATCTGTTATATTGTAATAGATTCAGCCTAAGGGAAAACATTTTAACAAAGAAAATAGTAAAGAAATAAAAAAGCAAAATTTTCTGGACCACCATCCACTTCAGATCAGACCAGATCAGTCGCTCAGTCGTGTCCGACTCTTTGCAACCCCATGAACCTCAGCACGCCAGGCCTCCCTGTCCATCACCAACTCCCGGAGTTCACTCAGACTCACGTCCATCGAGTCAGTGATGCCATCCAGCCATCTCATCCTCTGTTGTCCCCTTCTCCTCTTGCCCCCAATCCCTCCCAGCATCAGAGTCTTTTCCAATGAGTCAACTCTTCGCATGAGGTGGCCAAAGTACTGGAGTTTCAGCTTTAGCATCATTCCTTCCAAAGAAATCCCAGGGCTGATCTCCTTCACAATGGACTGGTTGGCTTTCATTGCAGTCCAAGGGACTCTCAAGAGTCTTCTCCAACACCACAGTTCAAAAGCATCAATTCTTCGGTGCTCAGCCTTCTTCACAGTCCAACTCTCACATCCATACATGACCACAGGAAAAACCATAGCCTTGACTAGACAAACCTTTGTTGGCAAAGTAATGTCTCTGCTTTTGAATATGCTATCTGCATTGGTCATAACTTTCCTTCCAAGGAGTAAGCGTCTTTTAATTTCATGGCTGCAGTCACCATCTGCAGTGATTTTGGAGCCCAGAAAAATAAAGTCTGACACTGTTTCCACTGTTTCCCCATCTATTTCCCATGAAGTGTTGGAACCGGATGCCATGATCTTCATTTTCTGAATGTTGAGCTTTAAGCCAACTTTTTTACTCTCACCTTTCACTTTCATCAAGAGGCTCTTTAGTTCTTCACTTTCTGCCATAAGAGTGGTGTCATCTGCATATATGAGGTTATTGATATTTTTCCCAGCAATCTTGATTCCAGCTTGTGTTTCTTCCAGCCCAGCGTTTCTCATGATGTACTCTGCATATAAGTTAAATAATCAGGGTGACAATATACAGCCTTGACAAACTCTGGAACCAGTCTGTTGTTCCATGTCCACTTCTAACTGTTGTTTCCTGACCTGCATATAGGTTTCTCAAGAGGCAGGTCAGGTGGTCTGGTATTCCTATCTCTTTCAGAATTTTCCACAGTTTATTGTGATCCACACAGTCAAAGGCTTTGGCATAGTCAATAAAGCAGAAATGTTTTTCTGGAACTCTCTTTCTTTTTCCATGATCCAGCAGATGTTGGTAATTTGATCTCTGGTTCCTCTGCCTTTTCTAAAACCAGCTTGAACATCTGGAAGTTCACGGTTCACATATTGCTGAAGCCTGACTTGGAGAATTTTGAGCATTATCCTACTAGCGTGTGAGATGAGTGCAATTGTGTGGTAGTTTGAGCCTTCTTTGGCATTGCCTTTCTTTGGGATTGGAATGAAAACTGACCTTTTCCAGTCCTGTGGCCACTGCTGAGTTTTCCAAATTTGCTGGCATATTGAGTGCAGCACTTTCACAGCATCATCTTTCAGGATTTGGAGTAGCTCAACTGGAATTCCATCACCTCCACTAGCTTTGTTTGTAGTGATGCTTTCTAAGGCCCACTTGACTTCACATTCCAGGATGTCTGGCTCTAAGTCAGTGATCACACCATCGTGATTATCTGGGTCGTGAAGATCTTTTTTGTACAGTTGTGTGTATTCTTGCCAACTCTTCTTCATATCTTCTGCTTCTGTTAGGTCCATACCATTTCTGTCCTTTATCGAGCACATCTTTGCATGAAATGTTCCTTTGGTATCTCTGATTTTCTTGAAGAGATCTCTAGTCTTTCCCATTCTGTTGTTTTCCTCTATTTCTTTGCATTGATTGCTGAGGAAGGCTTTCTTATCTCTTCTTGCTATTCTTTGGAACTCTGCATTCAGATGTTTATACCTTTCCTTTTCTCCTTTGCTAATGATGAGCAATTTATAAATTAGGTGGAATGTGTGTTTTGCCAATTGAATGGACTCTCAAGTGAAGAGTCTATCTGATGGACTTGATCGCTCTTGTAAGACCATTGAAAGTCATCCACATGTGCTCCTGTGTTTGCATAGGGTCGCATATTCCCACAAGATAAGAGGACAAATCCCCTAAATTCACTGAAATTCCCCAGGAAACATATCCCAACTGGGTCCATCCCCACTTACTTGAACTTTCCTCAGTATCATCTTCTTTCTCCTCCACTTGGATTTGCACTGTCGAGGAAAGAAAAAAATATAGCAATTCTTTAAATGACAGCACAATTGTTAATAACTGGTTTTTACTGTTGTTACTTTCATTGTAAAGTTTTCTGTGCAGTTAATATATTTTTTCAATAAACTTGTCAAAATGAACATTGTTTATTAAAGATATACAGCTATAGCATCTTATAGAGTGTTGTGCAAGGACTTCTCTGCTTCATCACCTTCGACAATTTGCAAAGCATGTCAGTCATAAGCCTGTCAGTTCAATTCAAAATAACTTCAACCAAAATAAATTCTATTTTGCAGTAAGTCAACTTAGGGTTTGTTGGGTCATTTCATTGTATGATAAAGAAAGTTGTTAGCAAAGCTGTATCCACATGCACAAACCATTTGGTTATTATAACCAAATTAACTTATTAAGATAGAGAATATTTCATTCTAACCAGCTATCCAGTGTAAAAGAACGTTTCAAAAATGCTTAAAAGTTGATATTTCCTATTTTAATTTTTCTATACATATTATATGCAGCCTAAATTTTTCCATATATGATTTACCTTGACAATGTGGAGATAGGTGATTTAATAGTTCTTTCAAAACAAAGAATGTTTTTTCTGTTTATTCCTCCCCTCATCCTTAGGGTCTTGTTTTCAGATTAGCTCCATTTTTATAAAGGCATATACAAGTTTTATAAAATTTTAATGGTACAATAATATCAGAAAATATATTAATTGGCAGATTTTTCCCCTTGTCAACTACTATCTGTTCATCACAGGTTGAATCAGCCAGAGACAAAGATCTGTGACTTGCCATGGCAAAAATCAGAGCAGACTATTTGCTTAAAGCACAGTTTAGTAACTCATTTAAAATATGAATTTACATATTTTATTTAAGGTGGATGAGCCTAAGTCCAAAACAGCAAAGATAATAAACAATGCTGCTGTGAACAGAGGAAACAACCTCTGGTTTTGTTTCTGCTCAGCACTGTCAAAGGTTATTATTCAGAGCTTGACAGGCATATTGAAAAGGCAGCACATACAGAGTTTAAATTCTATTCACAAAGAAGATTGTTGTAAAAGCACTTTTTGCCTTTAAACAGCATATGCATAAAAATTTTTACGATATGCAAAAATGTTATCACTCAATGTCAGCCATGGAATAGGAAAATAAGTGTTCTTTTATTCAGAGTGGACATATGCCTTTGTCACTGGCTGTAACTGGATCTGCAGGGGACAAAAGTCTTTATGTCACTACTGAGAGTTCACAATGGTGACAACAGACACTTCTCAGAAGATATTTTATATTCAACAATAAGTCATGGTCTTTACTTGCAATTAATGCTACCACCAAATTTCTTCAGTCAAAGAGGAATTCACTTAGAAAGGCAACTTAATGATATAAGATTAGCCTTAGACCAAGGTCTGATCAGTGGCATAATATAGGAACAGCTGAGGACAAATAGCAAAGGCTGACACACAGCCTCTTTTGCACCATGCATACTCAAAGCAAAAAATCACACAAAATACTAAACTGATTTTTAATAATCAACTCACTAGACATGATTAAAGTTAAATAATGAAATGGAGGAAAATACTAAATAAATAGAGATACAAGCAAATCTTTAGGAAGGATTACAATCCTATTAAACAAAAACAACAAAATGAAATGTCCCAAGCCAAGGAGATGAGTGACAAATCAATTTCCTCTGCTAAGAAGAGAGAAAATGCAGGGCTGGAGTCATGGGTCATCTTCTAAGGTACAGGAAGGATAGTTACAAATTGCCATTAAGTAAAACTGCATAAGGGGAGATAACTCTGCTGTGGTTGCAAGTAGAGAAGAAAAAAAGAGCTATGGTTTCTGAGTGATGTAATGGACAGTATTGCAGAAATAGCCTCTTTGTTCCTCTTGAGGTGACTCTCCAGTAGCGATACTCATCTGTGCATGATCATCTACACGTTCTCAGTAGGTGCATTCTTTGTTTAGCAGTGTTTCTTTTGTCTGGCAGTTGAGTCAGGAGCTACGGAGCCATTGTTTTTATAGGTATTGTGACCATAATTGGTTTATTCTTGATTCAAACCCTCAGCAAAGGCAGCATCAGCATCAGGAACTAAATAGCAGCACCATGACCAGGAGATTGAAGACCATCAAGAGCCTCAGAGGAAGCTTGATTTTAATGTAACACTATTTAGTCTGAAAAGCTACTGTCAATGCTGATCTGCATCTCCTGAAACTCAAAGTAATGCTGAAGAACCAAGCTAAGAAGCCCCTCCCAAACAAAACCCTGTGCAAAAGAATAACTCAGAACATTTAAATGCGAGTTACAGACTGTCTTTCCCCCCTCAGACAATTTTTGGCATGGCTTGTTGCCATCCCTTCTCTCAGCAATCCCTGGTAGCTTGCTCCCAATCATATGACCTTCTCATGTTCTGGATGTTTCCCAAAGCCTATTGATTATGTACTTTAAAAATAACCTTTCTCCTGGGGAGTGATGGGAGGAGAGTGGGACAGTTGGGGGTGGGGGTGGGGGGTCCTGTCTAAATGTTGAAGGCAGCAAGCAAGACTACACCGAAGTATGCTTATTTAAGAGTAGAATATGAAATAGGAGCAGATGAACTCCTAGGCAACCCAGATCCTCACTTCATGCAAATAGACCCAGTAATTAGAAATAGTAAAAGGAAACAACAGCAAAATGTCACATTTTAGAGGCACTGGAATCGTTCAGAAAAGTGAATATTGTTCCAGGCTCTCTTTTTCAGTCTATAGCACTGAAAATATTGTATGGTTCTTCAGGATCAGAGTGGCCAAGTAGCTGAAAGAGCTGAATGATATCACCTGTTCCTCTGACCCACATTTAGCTCATGAAGGGATTATTGTAGCACCAGCTCATTCCTTTGGAAACTGAAAATTCATTTATTCAGTTAGCATTTATTGTGCATTTACAAGGGTCTATAGAATGGGGGAGCCTGGTGGACTGCCATCTATGGGGTCGCACAGAGTCGGACATGACTGAAGTGACTTAGCAGCAGCAGCAGCAGCAGCAGCATAGAGCAAAGCGTTCTGGACTAGGAGTTTGTAGACTATAGAGGAAAAGTGATAGTACTTAAGGAGTCTAGCTATTTGATGCAAAAGAACGACTTTATAACAGTAAGATTCAAGTTTAGGTATGAATATCTTATCTAGTTTACTTGGGTTATTCCAGCAATGTGCTAGTTATGTTTATTAGCAATGTAAGTGAGTGAAGTCATTCTGTCGGGTCCGACTCTTTGTGACCCCATGGACAGTGGCTTCCAGGCTCCTTCGTCCATGGGATTTTCCAGGCAAGAGTTCTGGAGTGGATTGCCATTTCCTTCTCCATATTAGCAATGTACTAGTGTTATTTGTTTAGGGTTCCTTTGTGTATGAGCAAATGTCAACATCAGTTCTTCCCATATAAATGGGGTACATTTCAAGGGAATACAGTTAATATTTCATAATAACTGTAAATGCAGTATAAACTTTTAAAAATGGAAAAATGAAAAATGATGTAAAAAGTTACATACAATCAGATCAGTCGCTCGGTCATGTCCGACTCTTTGCAACTCCATGAATCACAGCACACCAGGCCTCCCTGTCCATCACCAACTCCCGGAGTTCACTCAGACTCATGTCCATCAAGTCAGTGATGCCATCCAGCCATCTCATCCTCTGTTGTCCCCTTCTCCTCTTGCCCCCAATCCCTCCCAGCATCAGAGTCTCTTCCAATGAGTCATCTCTTCGCATGAGGTAGCCAAAGTACTGGAGTTTCAGCTTTAGCATCATTCCTTCCAAAGAAATCCCAGGGCTGATCTCCTTCACAATGGACTGGTTGGATCCCATTGCAGTCCAAGGGACTCTCAAGAGTCTTCTCCAACACCACAGTTCAAAAGCATCAATTCTTCGGTGCTCAGCCTTCTTCACAGTCCAACTCTCACATCCATACATGACCACAGGAAAAACCATAGCCCTGACTAGATGAACCATTGTTGGCAAAGTAATGTCTCTGCTTTTGAATATGCTATCTAGGTTAGTCATAATTTTCCTTCCAAGGAGCAAGCGTCTTTTAATTTCATGGCTGCAGTCACTGTCTGCAGTGATTTTGGAGCCCAGAAAAATAAAGTCTGACACTGTTTCCACTGTTCCTCCATCTATTTCCCATGAAGGGGTGGGACCAGATGCCATGATCTTCGTTTTCTGAATGTTGAGCTTTAAGCCAACTTTTTCACTCTCCACTTTCACTTTCATCAAGAGGCTTTTGAGTTCCTCTTCACTTTCTGCCATAAGGGTGGTGTCATCTGCATATCTGAGGTTATTGATATTTCTTCCGGCAATCTTGATTCCAGCTTGTGTTTCTTCCAGTCCAGCATTTCTCATGATATACTCTGCATATAAGTTAAATAAGCAGGGTGACAATATACAGCCTTGACGTACTCCTTTTCCTATTTGGAACCAGTCTGTTGTTCCATGTCCAGTTCTAACTGTTGTTTCCTGACCTGCATATAGGTTTCTCAAGAAGCAGGTCAGGTGGTCTGGTATTCCCATCTCTTTCAGAATTTTCCACAGTTTATTGTGATCCACACAGTCAAAGGCTTTGGCATAGTCAATAAAGCAGAAATAAATGTTTTTCTGGAACTCTCTTTCTTTTTCCATGATCCAGCAGATGTTGGCAATTTGATCTCTGGTTCCTCTGCCTTTTCTAAAACCAGCTTGAACATCAGGAAGTTCACGGTTCACATATTGCTGAAGCCTGGCTTGAAGAATTTTGAGCATTACTTTACTAGCATGTGAGATGAGTGCAATTGTGCGGTAGTTTGAGCATTCTTTGGCATTGCCTTTCTTTGGGATTGGAATGAAAACTGACCTTTTCCAGTCCTGTGGCCACTGCTGAGTTTTCCAAATTTGCTGTCATATTAAGTGCAGCACTTTCATAGCATCATCTTTCAGGATTTGGAATAGCTCAACTGGAATTCCATCACCTCCACTAGCTTTGTTCATAGTGATGCTTTCTAAGGCCCACTTGACTTCACATTCCAGGATGTCTGGCTCTAGGTCAGTGATCACACCATCGTGATTATCTCGGTCATGAAGCTCTTTTTTGTACAGTTGTGTGTATTCTTGCCACCTCTTCTTAATATCTTCTGCTTCTATTAGGTCCATACCATTTCTGTCCTTTATCGAGCCCATCTTTGCATGAAATGTTCCTTTGGTATCTCTGATTTTCTTGAAGAGATCTCTAGTCTTTCCCATTCTGTTGTTTTCCTCTATTTCTTTGCATTGATTGCTGAGGAAGGCTTTCTTATCTCTTCTTGCTATTCTTTGGAACTCTGCATTCAGATGCTTATATCTTTCATTTTCTCCTTTGCTTTTCACTTCTCTTCTTTTCACAGCTATTTGTAAGACCTCCCCAGACAGCCATTTTGCTTTTTTGCATTTCTTTTCCATGGGAATGGTCTTGATCCCTGTCTCCTGTACAATGTCACGAACCTCATTCCATAGTTCATCAGGCACTCTATCTATCAGATCTAGGCCCTTAAATCTATTTCTCACTTCCACTGTATAATCATAAGGGATTTGATTTTGGTCATATCTGAATGGTCTATTTAAAACAAAAGCACTGCCTTTATCAAAACTGGGCGTATACACACACTTTCATGTCCGCCTGCAAAATGGTAAGAAACTGCTCATTAATACAATTAGAATTGTATTATTTAAGAAAAAATTTAAAAATACATTAAAATATAAAAAATTAACCTTTTAGCTCAGACTAAACTGCCCTGAGACAGACATTAATCCATGCCATAACAAGCACATTTCCAAGTCTTCAGTGAAGAACCCATGTCATCAGTATGTGGTATGATGTGGGATGTGAGAGGAAGAGAAGAATCAAGGATAATTCCAAGGATTTTGGCCTGGGTAACTGGGAGGGTAGAGATGCAAGAAAAAGAGATAGGAGGCTCTAGGGAAAATAGGTTAAGTAGCAACTGTTGAAGTTCAGGAGTTTAATCTGACTAGATGAAATCACCAAACCATATTGAGATATCATTTCCCCTACAGAGAGTGGCCCAGCACTCTGCTTCCATTAATTTATCAAAACACTATCATTGGTGGATGTTAAGTAGGGAATGGAAGCCACTGTCCATGAAAGTGAACAAAAATGATGGAATGTGATCTTTCTTCTTCTCATATATCATCTACCAAGGATATAAGATCTGATTCAGTTTAACTCAGCAGCTCCATTTATTTTTACTAGTTTTAGGTCAGGATAAGAAAATATTCAGGCTTCCCAGGTGGTGCCAGTGGTAAAGAACCCGCCTGCCAATGCAGGAGACATAAAAGACTCAGGTTCAGTCCCTGGGTTGGGAAGATCCCCTGCATGAGGGCACAGCAACCCACTCCAGTATTCTTGCCAGAAGAATCCTATGGACACAGGAGCCTGGTGGGCTACAGAACATAGGATTGTAGAGAGTCAGACACGATTTAAGTAACTTAGCACACATGCACTCAAAAAGATATTCAGGACATTTGTTTATAACAACCTGAAATCCTTCATGTCATGGACTTGAGCATGATATTCTGGAAGCCACAGAGTAAAAAGAATAATTATTTAGCTATTAGATCAATCAAATACGTTAATGAACTGGTAAACTATAAGACATTTAAAAAAATCCTCTGAAGTGGTAATAACAGAATGAGATCATTACACAACTGTCAGTAAGGTATCCTGGGAAAAGGTTTAATTTGACAGACCTAGGCTGATATTCTTTCTCCAGGTGCCAGCATCTTTCCTTAATACCATTAAAAACCTTAAAATCATAAGGTCTTCTATAAAACCACTGAAAAAATCATGGGGTGCATACGTTCAACAATACACTAATGGAAATTTGTATAATAAATGCCAAAAGACTGGTTATATTTTCAAACATTATAATATCTTGGAGATACTAAATAGTTATTTTACATTTGTGGCTACAAAATCACAAAAAAAGAATAATAATTTTGGTTTTTGTTAAGACTCACCTAAGGAGGGAGGGGGGCAGGCAAAAAAATGTGTATCACTGCCTCTAGTAACTGTCATTCTCTAATGTCTTTCCTTTTGAATTATATTTATTTTTAAGGCTCTGTGGCCCTTAAGAAATAGAAAATAAATAGCTGCTGATGCCTGCTTTATTAAAAACACAATATAAAATATTGTATTTGCCAAATGGAAGAGAATTAAGTCTATGGAGAAACACATTTTACCACAAGGTTCCAGAGAGACAACCCTGAGATAAACAAAGAGAAAAATAGAAAATTCACTCAAAACAAAGATAAAATAAGAGAGGATGCACACCAAATTTTTTGGCACTTTTTCCTTCTGTTTCCATAGTATATAACATTAAAATTAAACAGGCTGAGTGAAATGGGTAGCTGGTATTCTAAATTCTACCACTCACCCCTGAACTGTCAAGTACAAATATGAAATGACGAATCATCGTTCTTCAAATGGCAAAATATATACAGGAGTGTTTGCAAAAAGCTGCAATCAAATATTTCCTGACACCATGGTCTACAGAAAGAACAAAGCAACTCTTATTCTATGTGGTTTGGAGGGTTAACTTTATTTTAATTATATCCAGGAAATAAATAGGTATTTACAAAGGCATTAGAGCTCTCTATAGTTACAAAAAAGTAAGTGGTGTCTTTCTTCTTTGCATTTAGATTATTTTTGGGGGAAGGACATTTCTTATTTAACTATGCTGTCATAATATATATTCAGAGTGTGTGTTCTCACACTACAATTACCATGACAAAGGGCAACCGCTGTAAATAAATGTGCTAAAGTGAAAATACATTCTCCTGTGTGAGTTTTTGTGGCTATTAACCCAATGAAAATAGTGTGTTATACACCCTTGACGACGTTGCTTCTATATCCTTGGATTGCTTAGAACAAAAAGGAATCTTTCTGTCACCCATGAAATTTCTGTAATATTCCCAGTCATGAAGAAGAAGGGTTGTCCGGATTCATGGGTAAACAAACAAAACAAAACAAACAAAAAACTATGAAACAACTGAAAGATGACTGTTCTCAGAGCATAAAGAAGTATGAAGCAAGGCTGACTGAACTCTATACAATCTCTACCCATCCTTCTTAGCACCAGCCTTTGTTCACACAGAAGATGCTAATTAATACTCATTAGCATACATTAGCAAATGTTAATGAGTATCTTCTAAAGAACAAAAGGCACTGGGGGCAGAGAGTCAGGATGAAAGCTGAATGGTGAGAGAAGGGCTCCAACAAGACAGGCAGAAAAAAGAAAATGAGGGCAGCTTAGAACTGAATTTATTTTCTGAAATTTAAAATTTGTTTCTCTGACAAAATATTAATAGGATTAAGGATGAAATAATTTATTTTTCCTTAGAAAAAGTAAGTCATTGACTAGAATGAATCATTCTTTTTTCTGCTCTTTAGCTGTTTGGGAACAATTACACATTATAGGACTTGCTACTCAGCTAGGGATATTAGATAACAATGGAGAAGGCAATGGCACCCGACTCCAGTACTCTTGCCTGGAAAATCCCATGGACGGAGGAGCCTGGTGGGCTGCAGTCCACGGGGTCGCAAAGAGTTGGACACGACTGAAGCGACTTCGCAGTCATCAGTTAATGAAAAAGAATTCTGAATTCTAGGTGTCCTCAGGAGTTTATATAGCTGCCAGGCTCCTCTGTCCATGAAAGTCTCCAGGCAAGAATACTAGAGTGAGTAGCCATCCCTTCTCTAGGGGATCTTCCAGATCCAGTGATCAGACCCAGGTCTCCCGCACTTCAGGCAAATTCTTTATGATCTGAGCCACCTGGGCTTCCCTGGGAATGCAGGAGACCTGGGTTCAATCCCTGGGTCAGGAAGATCTCCAGGAGAAGGAAATGGCAACCCACTCCAGTGTTCTTGCCTGGAGAATCCTATGGACAGAGGAGCCTGTCAGGCTACAGTCCATGGGGTCACAAAGAGTCAGATATGACTGAATGACTTAATACACTTAGGAATTTGTAAGTATTGCAATCAACTATCCACCCATGCCAATTTCTTCCTTACAGACTCAATTTATAATATTCAATAAGACCAAACACTTAAGTAATTTGTAGGTAGTCTGTCATTTTATTAAAATAGCTCACATAAAATGTGATATATGTGTTCATTTATATCCTAAGGGCAGTTGGTTAACATCTGAGTACTCTAGTTAGTAATCCACAATGGTAGAATGAAGTTTTAACATCCAAAAGACTAGTCAGAAGTACTTCAGCCATCTCTACCTCAAACTAACACTAGATGATTTGTTAAGTGAAGTCATGCTTCTTAGAAGTGAACTTCATGAAATCAAATGTAAGAGAGAGAGAACTATTGGTCTGCTTCTCTAAAGAACCTAATACAAAGAGCATCTGCCTTCAGGGTCATCTTGATGGAATTAGACAAACACTAGAAACAATAACACAAGATATAATGGCAAGTTCCCCAGAGACATACAAGCATAAATGTCTATTATAAATATCTATTAGATATTAGAACTCTATAAATATCTATTAGAGTTCATAAGAGAGTGAGATTATGCTCATTAGGACTTTCAGGATATTTGATTTTTGCAACATTTCTTCAAATATTTCTGGAAATAGGCAGAACATTAATCAATACAAATGAACACAGTTCAGTACTTAATTCCATTTGTATTAATTCCAATTCCTTCAAGATCATGGTCATAAAGAACAAAGTTTATTTCTATCACTGGCCTACTACTGAAAAATAGGAGCAAAAAAGAAGGATTTATGCTCATTTGGGTTCCTAAGACTATTGCATTCACATAGTTGGCAGCTGGCTCTAGTAGAAAGAGCCTGAGGTTTGAGTTTTGGCTCTGCCACAATTTTATGCCGTAACTTTGGATAATTCATTTAAATTCTCTATGTCTTAGAGAAAGGAAGGAGAACTAAATGTAATATGCAGGCACATAATATAGTGCCTCACACATAGCAAAAGTTATAGTAATCTACAAGGACGGTTCAAATGCTTTTATGCATAAACAAAAATTTTGCATCTTTCACCTAAAATTCTAGGAACACAGGAAGATACAACGACTTTGACCTTTACTTTAATATCTCGCACTCTGCAAGTAAGAAAATTGCCACAATGTTCAGTCTGATATTATATTTAAGACTAATCACCAAAAGATGAAAACAAGGAATAAAATTTGACCCCAAACTTTCTGTCTCTTGATACTCTTAGCTTTACTCCTCACCACACCTGTTTATGATGCCAGCCAATGTTGAAAGTCATGCTGTCTGAGCCAATAGTCAATTTCATTAGCCAGTTTTTGCTTGTCAATAATTGGAGCACTTGTAGCACAGGTTTAAGTTGAACAAAAAGCAAGGGACCAATAGTCATTGTGAGTAACCATCTTTCAGTGACACAGAAAATTAGTTTCATACAAAAAGATAGAAGTCTGTGGACTTCGGAATGAGAGATTTTTATATCCTTTCTTACTCAGCTTCCAAATTCCTTTCTTGTCAGTACTCTGGCATCCAGAGGACAAACTATTAGGACTATGTAGCAACAGTGTTCTTGACTGGAGAATCCCAGGGACGGCGGAGCCTGGTGGGCTGCCATTTATGGGGTTGCAGAGAGTCAGACACGACTGAAGCGACTTAGCAGCAGCAGCAGCAACAGAAAAGAGAGAAGCAGTATGAGGAGCACTCAGTAAGTACCTGACAGTCTGCTAAGTCTACTAAAAATTGGAATCAGCATCCTGATTATAAGTGATTTTTTTGTTTTCAGTTAAAGGTAATCAATTTTATCTTGATTAAATGCCAGAAGGTTGGGACTATGATTGTAACTATTACTTCTTACAGAGAAGGGCAGTGGTCAAATATTAAGATCTAAATTCAGTCCTATGACAGCCAGGTGGGAGGCAGGAGAGAAAGCTGATGCTGATTAAAAGAAACCCCTTTAAAAGAAAAACAAATAAATTCAGGTGCTCATTACATTTTCAAATTCCCATCATTCCTTGCTTTTCTTTCCATAAAATGGACTTACTTTGATTATTGAGACAAACCACATCCTAAATCAGTTTCCTAATCTAGTATAATACATTTTTTTCAGGCAGTTGAAGATAGGGCTAAAACTGTAATGGTAGCCTCAGAAGCTATTTGGCCTACCTAATGTAATCAGGTATTCCCCAAGAAACTAGTTTCTAGGTCTTACAGAGCCAGAATAGCCTCTCAGCTCTTTGCTCTTAGAGGTGAGATCTTATCACTCAGACATTCATCAGAACTGCTCAGTTTCACATCCTGTCTCATGTGTCATGAGACGTCACTGTGAAAGTGTGTGTGTGTGTATGTGGAAGAGAGGGAGAGAGAGAGAAAGGGAGTTTTAAAAGCCTCAAGGAAAATTTCAGAATCCTATATTTCTCTTTATAGCCCCTGCATTATTCTCAACCATCTATTTGGTTGGCCAAATATTCTTTTGTGGATCAGTTTTAAAAAGTAAATTCAATTTCTATTCAGGTTATCTATCTCTTCTTGAGTCAGGTTTAGCAGGCTATCATACAAGTAATTTGTACAATTTACCTAAGTTGTCAATTTCTTGTCATGAGTTGTTCATTGTTGTTGTTCAGTCACTCAGTCGTGTTCAACTCTTTGCGACCCCATGGACTGCAGCACACCAGGCTTCCCTGTCCTTCACCATCTTCCGGAGCTTGCTCAAACTCATGTCCATTGAGTCGGTGATGCCATCCAACCATCTTGGCCTCTGTCGTCCGCTTCTCCTCCTGCCTTCAACCTTTCCAAGCCTCAGGAGCTTTTCTAATGAGTCAGCTGTTTCCATCTGGTGGCCAAAGTACTGGAGCTTCAGCTTCAGCATCAGTTGTTCATAATATTGCCTTATTATATCTTTCAGTATCAATAGGATTTGTAGAGATGTTGCTTCTCTCATTTCTGTCTTCTACTAGGTGAATAACTATATTTAATTAAAATTATTTACCCTTGATAAATTCCTGATTAATCTGGACAGAAGTTTATCAATTTTATTGATTTTCTCAAAACACAAATTATTAGTGTCAATTTCTCTATTGTTTTTATCTTCCGTTGATTTTAGCTCCAGCCTTTACTACTTACTTTCTTTTCCTTATTTTGAGTTTTATTTACTCTTCTGTTCCTTTTGGTTTCTTAAAGTAGAGACTGAGATCACTGACTTGAGACCTTTCCTTTTTTTCTAATACAGGTGTACAATGCTACAAATTTTCCTTTAAATACTGTTTTAGCAGTTTCCAAAATTTTTTTAAATCCTATATGTTTATTGTAATTCAGTTCAAAACACTTTCTAATTTCTGTTTTGCTTTCTTATTTGACCCAAGGGTCATTTAAAAGTGTGATATTTACTTTCCAAATTTTGGGGGCTTCCAGATAAGTCTTTTGCTACTGAGTTCTAGTTTAATTCTACTGTAGCCAGAGAATATACTTTGTACAATTTGAATCTCTTTAAATATATTGAGATTTATTTATAACTTAGAATATGGTTTATCTTGCTAAATGTTCTATATCTACTTGAAAATAATGCATATTCTGCTATTCTTAGGCGGAGTTATATAAATTTCAGTTAGTTCAAAATGGTTGATAGTGTTGTAGAGGCCTTCTATATGCTTATTAATTTTTTTGCTTGTCTATCACTTTTTACAAAAAAGGTGCTGAAACCTGACTATAATAGCGAGTTTGTGTATTTTTCCTTTCAATTCTATCAGTATTTGCTTTGTGTATTTTGAGGTTCTGTTATTAGGTATACAAATATTTAAATTTTTTATTTCCTCTTGATTAATTTACCCCATCTGTATGAAATGGCATTCTTTAATCCTGTGTAATGTTCTTTGTTCTGAAATAGAACTTGACCAATATTAACATGATCACTCCAGCTTTCTTTTGATTAGTCTAATACGTCTTTTTTTCCCCCCATTTTTTTTCCTGTTAAATTATTTGTATATTTATACTGAAAGTGAGTTTCTCATAGGCAACATGTAGTTGAATCTTAGTTTTTGACTCTAGTCTGACTGTTCCTAACTGTTAATTTGGGTATTTAGACCATTTATGTCTGATGTTAATCTCATGCAGTATATGTTTCATCTTAGACACTGTCTGTAGAAGATTAATTTTATCCCTTTAATTTCATCTATGTCTCTATTTTTCCATTAGTCTCTTGAATGTGTGTAATAAGATTATAATAACTATTTGTATTTATATCATCTGTATCTGTATCATCTGGGTAATTATGTTTCATTGATTTTTTCATAATCATATATATTTTTATGCTTCTTTATATTCACGATAATATTTGATTACATAATAGAAATTATAAATGTGTCTTTATTGAGTGTTAAATATTTTTATATTCCTATAAATATTCTTCAATTTTGTTCCGATATGCATTTAAGTTACCTTAAAATAGTTTTATTCTTTAGAGATTCACTTTTAAGCTGTTAGATGGGACTAGAACAACATTTGGTCTAGGGCTAACTTTTCCCTATTGCTAAGGAAAAACTCTTCTTAGTACTCTGGATTCCTGGATTCCACGAATTATAAGATTTTATATTCTTGCTGGTAGAAAGATGAACTATTCCCAGAATTGTGTGGGCTCTAGTGATTTCTCCCTCTACACCTTTTGGAGGTTCTTTCCCCAACCACATGCAAACAAGGATTATTATGCAGTTGAAGTGTCAGTGCCTGCTCAGTTGCTTCAGTCGTGGCTGACTCTTTGCATAGAAACACTGCAAGTCTCCAGAATGCTCTCTCTCTGTTCAGCTTTCTCTTCTTTTCTCCAGAATGCTCTCTCTGTTCAGCTTTCTCTTCTGTTCAGCCCTGTGAATTTTAGCTGCTTTAGTGTCCCTGGGCTCTTAGCTGTATCTCCTCAACTCAAGGAGTTCATTAATCTCTGCATACATCCCTACTCCCTACACTGTGGCCTGGAGACTATCTCTAGACAGTAGCTGGGGCAGTTGTAGGGTTCACCTCATTTGTCTTCCATTTCTTAGAGGCTACTATCCTTTGTTTTCTGAGGTATAATGTCTTGAAAATGGTTGTTTCATATATTTTGTCCACTTTTTAAAAATTTGCTTCAGAAAGTAGAGTAAATTTGGTAACTTAACCAAATGAGAAGTTTATTCATGCTAAATGTTCTAGCATTCTGTAGATTAAGTTCTTTTTTCCAGTCACATGTGGGAAACAGAGCAAAGCAAAACATGAGTCAAGCCCCCTGGCTGCCTCCTGGCTCTTTCTTCTTTGTTTCATATCCAATACCTTCAGGTAGTTAGAGATCAGAAATCAATGTTTTATGAAAAAAGGGTGTGCAGGCTGAGGTGAAATATGCCAAAATGTTAGCAGACATATCTGGATGATGAAATTGCGAGAAAGTTTCTTCTTCTTTAGATTATTTCTGTATTTCCAAATAATTATTATGGTAAATTATTACCACATTTACTTTTAAAGATACTTTAAAAAGCAAAGTTGTATTTTGTTTTTTATTTTAAGACTGAGACTTAGGGAGACAAAAAAATAAGGAAAATTTTTGAAAAAAAAAAAAAAAAAAGCTACAGAAAGTAAGAGGTTACTGCTTCACTATGTCTTCTAGAATCTCACACAAACTTATTTCTTTGACCCTTGCAGTTATAAACTACCCCTGTGTCCCTGTAAAGAAGGCCTGGATTATGAAGCATCATGAAAAAAAAAAAAAAAACAGGAATAAAGCAGCCAGAATTTAGCAAACAACATTTTTTCCCACAGTGTTAGGAAGAAAGAGCCAACTCATAAAATGTTTAGTGCTTTCTTCAGTAGTAGCTAAAATGTTCCACCTTATAATGGAGCTCAGAAAAATGTCTCTGAGACATTCTGCAAGTTTAAGGAGAAGTGACGGGAGAGAGTTTCAGTTAATTAACTCTACTTTCTCTTGGTTACCAAATTAAGAGATTTCAGTTGACTATTTTATTCACAGGTCAAGTACCTGCCATCATCTTCACTTAGAGAGAGAACAATACAGAAATATCCAGATAATTCATTCATTATTTCATTCAATCAACAAGAATACAACAAAGCACTAGGAAGGACTTTGTAGCTTAGCTGAAGGAACTGTCTTCTTAGAATCAGGGAGACCTGAGTTCAAAACCTAGTTCTGCCACTTCAAAAAGCATGACCACAGGCTACATACAACCTCTCTGAATATCGGCTTTCATTTCAACAAATTGTAAAAGCAAATAATTTCATAGGAGTGTTGTGATAATTAAATAAGCAAAATGTATGTGGCAGTGTCTGATATACAGAAGCACTCAAATCTAAAATAATCTAATGAAATCTGGGGAACTGTAAAATAAATAAAATGTTTTTCTTTCATTTAAAGAGGTCCAGTCTAGCTAGAAGATAGGCTATGCACAAACAAAATAGTTGGTGTAAGGTGGAATGTAAGTACCCTGATATTAAAGGTCAAAAATAGGGGGCTAAGAGAGAGGAAACATCCCAGGGAGTTGAAATGGTCAGAACAAGCTGCATTAAAGAGGTAGAGTCCCACTGACTCTCTAGATGTAAAGAGATTGGAAGTCATCACTCCCATCCCCAAAACATGAAAAAGCTGATAAAACTGAAAATCAGTAACTCTTCTAACATCTGTCAGAGAATCAACATCACAAAGCAGCCCCCAAAATTAGACAGAGAGAGAGAAGCAAATACAGAGAATTACAATTTACCAGAGCAAAATCTACAAGCAGAACCCCCCACGGGAACTGTTACTGGGTAGAAAATTCTACACTGTAACGGATAAATTGCTGAAGGCTCCCTGTAAACAGTTCTGAGAGTTAAACTGAATCTCTAAAAAAGAAGTAAAAAAAAAAAAAAATCTTAATAAAAAAGAAGCAGAATTGGTAAAGAGAAAGTTACAACCCCACTAAGTTGACAAGATGGGGGCTGGAATTTATAGCAATAGGCACTGTTAGCCATGAAAAATGAATAAATAAAAACCTCAATTAAATAGAGTTTGGAGACCAGAAGGGGGAGCTCTCACACCCTGTGACCAAAACAGAGCCCAGTAGGAAGACAGATTCTTTTCCTAGCACAGACTCAGCCAATGAAAAGCCATGGACTCTTGGCTTACTAAAGCCCTATCAATTTCCTTTTCCTTTCTATCACTTTTTTTTTTAATAAATTTTATTGGAGTATTGTTGATTTACAATGTTGTGTTAGTTTCTGCTGTACAGCAAAGTGAATCAGTTATGCATATACGTTAATTCACTCATTTTTTTAGATTATTTTCCCATGTAGGTCATTACAGAGTATTGATTAGAGTTCCCTGGGCTATACAGTAGGTCCTTATTAGTTATCTATTTTATATGTGTGTGGCTGTGTGTGCTCAGTCATGTCCAACTCTTTGCAACCCCATGGACTATAGCCCACCAGGCTCCTCTGTCCATGGGATTTTCCAAGCAAAAATCCTGGAGTGGATTGCCATTTCCTTCTCCACTATTATATATATACTAGTATGTATATCTCAATCCCAGTCTCCCAATTTACACACCTGCCTTTTCCTCTCTTTAAAAGTGTTCCCCTTCCCTCCATGCAGGAACTTGCATGTAGCTAACCGTGGCTGCAGACCCCTAATTGTAATTTTATGTAGATCCCCAATAAATCTCTTTTTGCTGGAGAAATATCTGGCAATCTGTTTGTTTCAGGTCAACATACTTGACTATGTTACTGCCAAGCAATTGAAAAATTACAGGGATTAAAAATGTCCAGAGTCCACAGAGAAACCCAGTGATGGCTGTGTTATTATCTCAAATTTTAGACAGATTAAGTGGATAAATTCATTTACATATAGTGGGTTGTATACATGTTTGCCTTTAGTACTTCCCAAGATCTAACTACACATGGTAGTGAAGGATTTTAAAAGGTACAAATCCACAAGACAAAAGGAAAGAGGGACTATCAGCAGATGAGCGATCTCTACACCATTTCAAAAATGAGAGAATAGAGAAGTCTAGTGTCTCTAGGCAAAGGAAGGTAGTGCATATACATTTTTATAGTGAATATATGGCAGCTAAGAGGAAGGAAGCTGACTTACACTGCAGAATCCAAGGGAATATACCTCTAAAAAATATACCTTACAGGCTGGAGGGAGAACGTAGGGGTGAGAAATAGGGTAGAAAAATGCCCTAACTTGAAAGTCAACACTAGAAATTTCCTTTGCCATGCCACCTGCAAGAGCAACTAAAGAGATGGAGAAATCAAAAGCTACCAGGATCACTAGTTCTCCTACCCTGCTTTAGTTTTCTTCATAGCCCTGTCACGGTCTGACACTATGTAACCCAGCTATTTGTAAACCACGCCACTGTTCATTTTCTCCACAAGCAGTAAGCTCCAGGAAGGCAGGATCAACCTTTGTTGGCCTTCTTTAACTCTTTGTCCTTAGTGCCTGGCAAACTGTAGCAGTCAGTAAATGTTTGTAACATGAATGAGTGAATGAATAAATGAATGAATAAACCAGTCCATCAGTGAACAATAGGGATATTGTACAGTAAATTCCTACCAGTCTCAGACTTACCACATTTCCCCCTGAGTCTTGCTTGGGGCCTTTCGGTTAATATAGGAAACCTTTCCAAGAGGAAAAAAGATACGGAGCAAAGTCACAGGAAGGAGGAGGCACAGGCCATGGAGGGAATAGATAAGAGCTGTGCCCCAAGAGATGAGGGCTGCTTCTTTAGGCTCTTTCCTAACTTTCTTAGAGAAGATCCTGTTTTCCTTAACTACATCACTCATACCTCTCAACATCAAAGCACTTTTAAATGTAGCTATTGTAAATTTTTCTCCTTGAAATTTTTGATATTTAATTTCCTGCCTTCTCACTATAGCATTTGTTCAGTCTGGCAGCTCTGCTCCTCACATAACCCCAGCCTCCTCCACACAAATGAAACATAACTGCAGGGGGATGGAGAGGAACATGGCTCGGAACTGCAGGCCATGTTCCCACTTCTGCACAGTTATACAGATCATTCCTCTTCACAGAGAAAGCAAATGTCACTTTCTCACGAGTGGGATACATTTTCTTCCTAGTGGTCAGTGCTGATAAGCTCACAGACATCTGGTGCCCTCACCTATAGACAAGAGAAGTTTAAAGAGAAGCAGAAAGCTACACAGATTTTTTTTAGATAAAACAAATGATTGAAGGTCTATTAGATTAATCTCAAAGTCTATAAGCTAAGGCAGCATCATGGTGCCAAAGGTAATATTCAGGTCTGCTGACCCACAGCCTGAGTCACCAGCTGCCAGACTTGTTCCACCCAACCCCTCCCAGATCACTGGAATGCAGTGTTAAAGCACCCTTGATGTGATATTCTATGTGTGAATATCTTTGCACCACCTTCTACAGCAACTTATCTAAATAAGTCTCCAAGTCTAAAAATAGACCTATTTCCTTAATTTCTGCCTTTGATCTCATATAACCTACCAAAGAAAATAGTATCAGAGGCCAACCTCCTTTTCTAATTCTCCCTGCAAAAGTGAGCTAAGAACAAGGAGTGGGGTCCTAGACTACACTCATGTCTTACACCTACCTGAAAATGGGTCTTAGGAGGTGTCTTATAAAGCCTCAGATCACTCTACTCACTATCCACGTACCTATTCACAGTACAGTCAATCGTTCACTCAATAAATACTTACTAAGTCTTAAGTATTCTTGTGGCAGTAGAAGATATATGGTATTAAAGTCAGCCATGCCCCTGCTTTCCCATGTCTTCCAGTGTAATCAGTGATAGGATACATCCTAAAATTTCTAGAAGATTCCTGATTACAAATATTTTGCTAGCTATGACATATTGTTGAATTTTCTATTCTTTCTTTTTTAAAAAGTAACAATTTTTAAAAATGTAACGTTAAGTGAGCACACTTTCTCTCATACTATTAAAACAAAAGAAAACAAAACTTCTGCATGCTATTAAACATCAAAATATAAACGATGAGATATGACACCAGTGAAAGCTTTCTAAAGAGATAGAATGGCTCCCAGGGCAGAAAAGTAGTTAAAATGATGTTACTGTTGTACTTGAAAAATAAAAGCAGTCAAAAGAAAAGAATTGGTCAGAGAAAGAAGCACAGAAAGTGAGAAGCCAAAAGAGAAGTGATGTTAGTACTTATTAATCAAACAGGTAGGGAATGGAAAGTGGATCAAATAGATCAAATAAGAACTTAGAGTAAAACTAAGTTCAAATGGCAGAAGATCCTGACATACTGGTTTGGGAAATCTATTTAAATGTTACATGGCAACAATAGAAACCATCTAAGCTTTCTGATGAAGGAAGAGACAGAAGGGAATGACAATCTAGGAATTAGGCAAGGTCTGAAAAAAAAAAAGAGCCATAGCAGAGCACTAAAAAGCATTCCTTTACCCATCAATAATTTAAATTTTAGTGTAAAAATAATATATTGATATTTTCCACCCAGGTACCTGGATAAAAATTAAATTAAAGCAAGCTAAAATGAAAAAGACAGAGAATTTAAAGTACTGGATCCTAGATCACAGTGGTGATATTATAATAAGGAGAAGCCACATGAGGACACAAATCTAGGGCTACATCATAAGTTTGACTGGAACTTGCAAGTATCTCCTGCAGGGCCCAGGAGATGTTTTTGCAAGAATACTCTTGCATTATTTTCTAAGTATTCTGTGGGAGGTTAGCATTATCGATATGTTTCTATATTGAAATCTTTTATGTGGAGTCAGAGAAACTCTGGAACTGTGAAAACCCAGAGTTTTTGCATATTTGGGGAGTTGGAACAGAAATAGAATAGCAGGAAAACATCTTTTTCTTTGAGTCAAAAATATTTTCTTAAAGGCAGATAGAATTGGGGGAGGAGATGCTATTGTATTAGTCACTGCCTCTCAAAAACCAGATATTAAAGGACAGAATTATTGATTTGAATGTAATTCAGTAAGTTCAATGAAAAGGAAGTCTATTTGAAGTTAGAGAATTCCATTTCACAAAATCACCGTCTTTTAAGGTGTGGACTAATTGCAAGTTTAACTTGCACATAATATTAGCTGTGGAATGAAAAAACTAAACAAACTACTCTTGCTGTACGACTGTTCATTACCCAGGAAATGTCATGGTGCTGCATAAATGAGGGACCCATTTCAGTTTAAACTTAACAGCAGACGATAGGATCAACATTGAAAGGGTAGGAAGGCCTCTTCAGTCTACACAGTTTTTCGAGAATCTTCACCTTCAAGGAGAAAGAATAGATGTGAGGAATAAGACTGATAAACCATTAGCCCTGAGGTGCATAAAAAGACTTACAGCATCATGAAGTCATTCTCAGAGTTAAAAAACAAAGATTGTGAAAACTCTGTAACACATAATTAAGGTTTTAGAATTAGAGAGCCCAGGCCAGATCATACAAGGAGCAGGATGACACATGGGATAGATGAGCCATACCATCCTGTAAGAAATTCCTTAGCTGTCTTGTTCAAAGCTTCTAACTGGCTCCGCTAAGAAAAAGAACTGGGTCATTAAAAAAGCAAGAGAGTTCCAGAAAAACATTTACTTCTGCTTTACTGACTATGCCAAAGCCTTTGACTGTGTGGATCACAATAAACTGTGGAAAATTCTGAAAGAGATGGCAATACCAGACCACCTGACCTGCTTCCTGAGAAATCTGTATGCAGGTCAGGAAGCAACAGTTAGAACTGGACATGGAACAACAGACTGGTTCCAAATAGGAAAAGGAGTACGTCAAGGCTGTATATTGTCACCCTGCTTATTTAACTTACATGCAGAGTACATCATGAGAAATGCTGGACTGGAAGAAACACAAGCTGGAATAAAGATTGCCAGGAGAAATATCAATAACCTCAGATATGCAGATGACACCACCCTTATGGCAGAAAGTGAAGAGGAACTAAAAAGCCTCTTGATGAAAGTGAAAGTGGAGAGTGAAAAAGTTGGCTTAAAGCTCAACATTCAGAAAACAAAGATCATGGCATCTGGTCCCACCCCTTCATGGCAAATAGATGGGGAAACAATGGAAACAGTGACAGACTTCATTTTGGGGGGCTCCAAAATCACTGCAGACAGTGACTGCAGCCATGAAATTAAAAGACGCACGCTTCTTGGAAGAGAAGTTATGACCAACCTAGACAGCATTTTAAAAAGCATTAGAGACATTACTTTGCCAACAAAGGTCCATCTAGTCAAAGCTGTGGTTTTTCCAGTAGTGATGTATAGATGTGAGGGTTGGGCTATAAAGAAAGCTGAGTGCTGAAGAATTGATGCTTTTGAACTGTGGTGTTGGAGAAGACTCTTGAGAGTCCCTTGGACTGCAAGGAGATCCAACCAGTCCATGCTAAAGGAAATCAGTCCTGAATATTCATTGGAAGGACTGATACTTTGGCCACCTGATGCAAAGAACTGACCCACCGGAAAAGACCCTGATGCTGGGAACGATTTGGCTGGATGGCATCGCCGACTCAATGGACATGTTTGTGTAAGCTCTGGGAGTTGGTGATGGACAGGGAAGCTTGGCGTGCTACAGTCCACGGGCTCATAAAGAGTCAGACACGACTGAACCAAACTGATTTATATCAAAATTTACTATGTGCCCTACTAACTATAACTGTAGCTCACTTCAGTAAACATAGGTTGTTTATTTAGAAAGTAAATAAATACTACCTTTAATCATGTTCCATGAGATTTCACTTTCCAGGCTGGATTTCAGGCAGATCTTCAGCTTTTTGGTAATTTACAGTTATAAGGATCACCTCACTCTGATAAGCCATATTCATTTTCCAGTATCAAGGCATTACAATGCACAGTGCACTCTAAAGTAATCAGTCTAAGACTTGGTTAATGCATTCTCCTGAGGGCCTTTTGTAGCACTCCTACAGGTACGACCCCAACAGTTCATCCCATAGGCAGCCTCGGTATCTGTACAATCCTCACTCCAAGAAGCAGCCTTCTTGGATAAAGACTCATCCAAACGAAAGTAACCCTGGTTACTTTCACTGTATCTATGTGGCCCAGGAAGAATATATGAATTTTTCCCTTGATAAATGATGGAAATGGAAGCTGTTCTCAAGAATTCTGTTTTATCAAGATGTATTTCTATTTGAGGGTAGTACATATTATATACTCTTAGCAGAAACTTGTTTAGGATAGAGAGTGAAGATTGCCTGGAAAGGAAGTAAGGAACAAGAAAATTAATATTTATGGAGGATCTCCTATAAAGAAGTAAGCTGAACTAAAAGAAGAAGTGAAATGATGGCACCCCACTCCAGTACTTTGCCTGGAAAATCCCATGGATGGAGGAGCCTGGTAGGCTGCAGTCTAGGGGTCGCGAAGAGTCGGGCACGACTGATCAGCTTCACTTTCACTTTTTACTTTCATGCATTGGAGAAGGAAATGGCAACCCACTCCAGTGTTCTTGCCTGGAGAATCCTAGGGACGGGGGAGCCTGGTGGGCTGCTGTCTACGGGGTCGCACAGAGTCGGACACGACTGAAGTGACCTAGCAGCAGCAGCAGCAGTGAACAACTATCATTTTATTATTCCAGTTACTCTGCTTTTATGGGAACTTTTCTACTACCTCCCCAACATTTTCTGTGAATTGTAATCTGACATAATCATGCACACATTTATTCACCCATATGGCTGAGAAAATGGAAGCTTTAGGCACTGTAAGCCTTAGTCTTACCTGTCATGTCTACTACAAAAGAGAGAAAACCATATGCAACCAGAAAGAATGAAGCAGATTGCACAGGTAAGAGACAAAGAGAATTTCCTGGGTTTGCGTAAGACTTCAGTTTCTGGTTCAAACTGAGACAGACACTCACCCTCTTTTTTCCTGTGGGTTCTCTCCCTGCCCCCACCCATCCCCGTGTCTTTTACTTTAGGTTAGCTAAGCTGGAATATGTTGTCTGTAACCAAATTTCCCCTAACCAATAAGATCTAAAGCTTACAAGAAGAAGTGAAGCAAGGATTGAATTCACACCCAGGTCTGCATGATTCCAATATTTGTTCCACTCCCCACACTGCCAAGAGATAAGGATATGATGTGGTGATAAGAGTGAGCACTTTCAGTTCGGCATAAACAGAGCTGTAGTAGTCAGAACTTTAAAATGGTCATCCAAACATATCCAGGGCCTACCAGATTTGTATCTGCTGAAAATTTCAGCTCCGTAGCTAAGGGTTGATCTGGATAAACTGAAGAATGTTCAGTAGAGTGTCATAGAAGAGGATTAAGTAATTGGAAATGAGAAAAGGTACATAGTATATATTGCCTCTGCAATTCAATTGATACTTCATATCCTGCACTCAAACATCTTTCTCATAATGGTAAAAGTGTTTTTTAAAATATTTTCTACTCTTTGTCTCATCTCCTCAAATAGGTTATGAGCTTCTTGAAGTCAAGGAGTTTCTATTTTTTTTTTTTTGTATATTGTGTTAAATGAATTAAAATTGAAGACAGCTTGTTCAAACACAAGAGAATAAGAAGATAATTTAATAACAGTACTGGCAAATATGAATCTCTGCATTGATGGGAAATGACTTTTCCCCATGCCACAAAGAGAAGAAGAAAAATTGTCACGTACTAACATGAGATATTTGAAAGTGAAAGTGACTCAGTTGTGTCTGACTCTTTGTGACCCGATGGGCTCGTCCATGGAATTCTCCAGGACAGAATATTAGAGTGGGTAACCGTCCCTTTCTCCAGGGGATCTTCCCAATCCAGGGATCGAACCCAGGTCTCCTGCATTACAGGTAGTTTCTTTACCAGCTGAGCCACAAGGGAAGCCCAAGAACACTGCAGTGTGTAGGCTATCCCTTCTCCAGGGGATCCTCCCAGCCCAGGAATCAAACCAGGGTCTCCTGCATTGCAGGCGGATTCTTTACCAACTGAGCTATCAGGGATATTAAGTGTTAGGGATAAATTTCCATATTGAAGCAATTGTTGTAGCATGAGGAAAGGCCTTAGAGATCCAACTTCTACACAGGGATATTTTTCTTGTCTAGGACAATTTTGATTTGGATCATTTAAATGTCTCTCAATAATGGTTTATGAACTTCATGCCCCTTCTTCAAGCCTTTCCAAGACCTATGAAGACATCAGACAAGAGTGTAATTTTATCTTTTTTCCCCACTAAAATGTATGAATATATTAATGCCTAGTGCTTCTGAATATTAGCATATGGAACTCAGATACTAAAAATCTGTATCTTTGGTGAAACAAAAACAGGCCTGTGAAAACTACTCCTAAGTAGAAAAATATGTTTTGAAGGTATTTACCTTACATCATTTGACAGTTATGATAACTAAAGGGAATCCTCACACAGTCAAGCCAAAGCATACTATAAATGCAGTATTGAAATTTTTGCTTCTAGCCACAATGAACTAAAAAGTCTCTTGATGAAAGTGAAAGAGGAGAGTGAAAAAGTTGGCTTAAAGCTCAACATTCAGAAAACTAAGATCATGGCATCTGGTCCCATCATTTCACGGCAAATAGACGGGGAAACAGTGGAAACAGTGTCAGACTTTGTCTTTTGGGGCTCCAAAATCACTGCAGATGGTGATTGAAGCCATGAAATTAAAAGACACTTACTCCTTGGAAGGAAAGGTATGACCAACCTAGATAGCATATTCAAAAGCAGAGACATTACTTTGCCAACAAAGAACCATCTTATCAAGGCTATGGTTTTTCTAGTAGTCACGTATGGATGTGAGAGTTGGACTGTGAAGAAAGCTGAGCGCCAAAAAAATTGATGCTTTTGAACTGTGGTGTTGGAGAAGACTCTTGAGAGTCCCTTGGACTGCAAGGAGATCCAACCAGTCCATTCTGAAGGAGATCAGCCCTGGGTGTTCTTTGGAAGGAATGATACTAAAGCTGAAACTCCAGTACTTGGGCCATCTCATGCGAAGAGTTGACTCATTGGAAAAGACTCTGATGCTGGGAGGGATTGGGGGCAGGAAGAGAAGGGGACGACAGAGGATGAGATGGCTGGATGGCATCACTGACTCGATGGACATGAGTTTGAGTGAACTCCAGGTGTTGGTGATGGACAGGGAGGCCTGTCGTGCTGCAATTCATGGGGTTGCAAAGAGTCAGACACGACTGAGTGACTGAACTGAACTGAACTGACTCTTATGAATGAAAAACCAACCCCACCTGTTAGAAGTTAATATACAAATATGAGCTATTTCTAATTGCTTCTTTGGAAAAGTATGCTGAGATTCAAAAGAAGTGGTTGATTTTGTTTTTGAATTTTAAAAGTAATGACTTGTTTTGATAATAATATTCCTAAGACTGCCCAGATGTTTGAAGTCAACAAAATAAGTGAGCATATTAAATAGGATACTGCTCAGTCTCTCAAGAGCTAGGTCTGGATGACTTTAACAGGTTATCTCTAAATGAGCTCCAATACTTTGGCCACCTGATGCAAAGAGCCAATTCATTGGAAAAGATCCTGATACTGGGAAAGATTGAGGGCAGAAGGAGAAGGTGACAGAGGATGAGATGGTTGGATAGCACCACCTATTCAATGGACATGAGTTTGAGAAAACTCTGGGAGATAGTCAAAGACAGGGAAGCCTGGCATGCTGCAGTCCATGGGGTGGCAAAGAGTCAGACACAACTTAGAGACTGAACAACAACAAAATGAGATGTCTAGTGTCTCCACTTTCCATTCTAAGATTAAATAAGTTGGTTAATGGAATGATGGAGACCAAGGCCATTTGGATTGGAAGTTCTATGCTGAAAAGCAAATATGTATTTCCTGGTTTTCCATATTTAAAACTTTTACCAGTTTGTCTTTTGGGGACTGAAATGAGGCTGACAAGAGATCAAACTGTGTTAGCATCATAGAATAACAGCTGAACATGCTAACCACTATCTCCATGGTACTGAAAATACACCTCTATGACAAGTCATAGGAACCAAAAGTGCTTCATCACATTGCTTCCCTTCATATAAATACCTCCCCCAGTAGGGTTTTATGTCTCTCTTCTTAGCTTTCTCTGAGTTAATCCTCTTTGCTCTGCTTATCAACTTTACTGAACTCAGAACTGTATCTAATTCACAAACTGAAGCTAGACAGGTCTCCTTCACAAAGTTGCTCCACACACCAATCCAACAAGAGATCACTGCTGTGGACTAAACCCCTAGTCTGAGTTGCTGCACTGGAATCTCAGTGTATTTTGCTTCCCCCCATTGTCTTCCTAAATGAAAGGAAGGTAAATTTGAGCACTTACTAGTTGGTGAAATCATACATCCATTAAAGAAAAGAAGTTGAAGAAATATTAAACCCATCCCAGTTTCTCAAGAAACAAAGGGGCCCTACACACAGAAAAATAGAAAGGGGAGTTACCCCAAAAGGAAAACAAAAATTATGAAACAAACTTTTTTAAAGTGCCTAATCTCTAAGAAAGGTAGAATATCCTACAATGAGGTCTTTATTTTGAAATACCTTTCTTGGGTGGCATCCTGGTGATATCCTTTCAGAACGTCTCAGCTGCCAGTTAACTTGAAAAGGAAAGACAAGTTGGAAGGACAAAAGTTTCAGGTCTGGCCCAGCACATTCACACACTTCTGCCTGTTGCTGAAAGTGCTCGCTGGTGCCATCCATTTCACAGTCTGAAACATAAGAAGGTACTAATTTCCTTGCCATTAAATTTTCATGAATGTTTAGTTTGCCATTTAAGGATGGAGTACTCAGGTCAAAAGGGCTGTATGTGAGGCTCATGCTTGAAACAAAACTAAACTTATCATGTAAGTGGCATTCAAAGCAAATCTGGCTTCATCCCATATGTACTTGTCTGCCTCGTTTTAAATACTTTCAATTCTAGGGCTTTGTCCCAATTACAAGTGCAGAGGGCAGTGTATGGAAAGCAGTTTTAGAAAGGTGAGAAATACTGACTGCTAAGTCGAATCAGTAAATTAAATGAGTAAATAAAGAAGATACTCTTACGTGTAGAGTTCATGTTTAAGCAGCAAAGCTGACATGCATTCAGTTTAGCAATCAATCCCAATGTGGGGAAACCTGGAGATATTGTGTTCATTTTCTCAGCTTCTTTGAAAATAAAACTTTCCCAGAAAATAAGGAAACATTTTCTGGGAAATTAAAAACAATTTTTTCTCTCTGTCAACACTTCTCAAAAGAAGGTGGTAATCTTTTCTTTGAAAGGGTAAACAACAAAAAAAATTTTCCATCACTGCAAAGAAAGGGACAAAAAGTGCTGAAATTTAATGTTGCAAAGAGGTTGCCTTTTTGAGAGGGAGAACATGAGCATTCTCTGGTTACTTCGGTGATAGCCACTGACCTTGGCAAGAGGAAGCACTGTTTTGAAATGGATCCTGGTGGCACATTTACACCAGGGCAGCTTTTGGCTTCATGGATGGATTCCTGTACCCATCTGACCCTTGTAGACTATAAAGCCTACTATGTAGATTTCAGCCAAAGCAGTGTGCAGCACACCTGGAATTATAGTTTAAACAAGGCTCTGTAGAGTGAGGCTCAGTTTTCTCCTGTTCTGGACACTAGATCTCAATTACAATAGTAAGATAGGATATAGCTGATATGAGTACTTACATTTAAAGACTTACATTTAAAGTTAAAGTGGCTCTTTAACTTGGGAATTTATAAGGAAACTGAGAAGTTTTGTTGCAAATTATTGGACCTATACTGTAGAGTGAGGACAAACTGTAATTTAATTTATATGAACTTATATTATGTAAAAAAGTGTGAAATAACTCTAAATGCTATTCTGACAAAAACCACAGTAAACATAAAAAATTAACAAAAGATGTTTTTCAAGCCTTGTGTCCAGAAAATTATAAAAACAATACTATACAAAAGATTAAAAACAGAAACCAAAAAAGAAAAATAGATTAGCTCAAGCATGTTAAAGGTAAAAATTTCTATACCTAAAAAGATATGTCAAAAAAATTAAAGTAGAAAATATTTACAACTCACACAACACTTCATTAGTATAAAAAACAAAGAATTTCTACCCAACAAGAAGAAAACTAGTACCTCCAAAAGGGAAATAAATGGCAAAAGATCTGAACAAATATTCCACATAGGAAGATATACAATCTAATAAAAATGAACAAAATATGAGCAGTAATTTCACAGAAGGAACACATAGCCAACAACCATAAGAAAGTTCCAGACTTATCTAGAGAAACTCAAACTGAGACCTCAAGCAGTATGGGTATGGGCTTTTTGATTCCTTTTAGTAGGAACTTGTCAGACCAGGACACATACCTTCTCCCCTCTTTCAGTGCTGTGGGTTCCATTCCAGGTACAGTATGTTTCAATAGGCCTGATTTGCAGCAGGACAGCAGGATCCTAGTAGAGACTGAGTAGTTCCCCTCATTCAGGGGTACAAAGTAACTCACCCATCCCAGTGGAACATCCCATTGTAAATTCTACTTCCCTGGTGGCTCAGACGGTAAAGCGTCTGCCTACAGTGCAGGGGACCTGGGTTCAATCCTTGGGTCGGGAAGAACTCCTGGAGAAAGAAATGGCAACCCACTTCAATACTCTTGCCTGGAAAATCCTATGGACAGAGGAGCCTGGTAGGCTACAGTCCATGGGGTCACAAATAGTCAGACACGACTGAGTGACTTCATTTTCAAGGCCTCTCCCAGCTGTGATGTAAGCTTAGTAGCAGAGCACTTTGATGTAAAGTGAGGGGCAGGGCAATGGCTGTATCCTGCCATTCCCTTGCCTTTACAACGTGGGGTATCTCAGCAGAGGTCCCAAGTCTGGCATCTGGGTCATCAGGCCCTACTGGTTGATCATTCAAATTGTTCAAATGTATTAAAGCCAGAGGGAGTACTTTAGTCCGCCCAGCCAAGGTAGTTTTACCTATTGGTAATTTAATCTGCTGCATTAATATTTCATTTTTCCTTTCTACCAACAACACTGCCTACAGGTTATAGAGGAGATAGAACCTCCATTGGATGTCATGTTCTTTTGTCCAGTCTTGCACACACAACCTTCAAAATGTGGCCCCACTCTCTGTCTCTTTGGTGAGGGTATCCAAACATGATACTCAGTTTCTCTAATCACCTAAGGGTGACAACCTGGTTTATGCAGGCACAGGAGAAAGCCTGGGTTAGACCAGACAGAATGTCCACACAAACCAAGGCATATCTAGAACCCTCACTCAGAGGGAGGGTCCCAATATAATCAATTTGCCAGTCCCTAGCCAGCTGGGAAATCAAGGGCATTGTCCCAGAGTCCTTTGGTAGTTGCCTTGTGCATTGTTTAGAACACAGAGATGTGCTGTGACTGCATTCATCACGTCACGGTATCTCAAGGTCAATCTGGCTTCCTTGGCATTACACCATCCCCCCATGCTCTAGGGTGGCCACTCTTTCTACATATACAAGCTGCTGTATCTACTGAGCATCAGCTTCCTAATAACTGGGGGGGTGTCAGCACCTTGTGAGCTGGGATGTGGAAAACAGTGAGGACTGTCACAGGCTCTTGCAGGAGAAATCAAATATCTTTCCATATATCCTGCCCCTGCAAGGGCTTATTCATGATCATCTACCCATCTTTCCCATTGTCCAAGCCATAGGTTTAATCCCTTTAAAATAGCCCAACTTTCAGTACAAAGGGTAATGGCCAAGGTTCTTGAGTACCAGCTAAAATGCTCGGAGTTCAGCCCATTGGTTGCAATAGTTTGTTCCTGTTTCCATCCAGATGGTGTCAGTGTTGGGCTGAATTGCAAGTGCAGCCATGTGGATGGGTTGCCCGACTAGACCCCTCTGTGTACCAGGCATCAGGAGGAATTTTCACTATCCTCTCTCAACAGCCTACAGGGCCTGCCACAGGACTTTGGAGAACCTCCATTTTCTACATGGCCTTGTATTACCTGCATTTCTAGAGACAGTGGACTTGAGGACAGGTTAGTCCTCTGTTACAGGCATGCCTCTGAGTCAAACTGGGAGTTTGAGCCATGGCAGAGATAGGTGGACAGAAAAGATTCTCAATTCACCTTCAATAGGAAGGGAAGCTCTTACCATGACACGCTGTTCCTTCATGAGAGGCTCTCCTAGAGGACTGCTGTGTACACTGCTAGAAGCCACTGCTTTACAGAGTGTATCAAGTTTCTTACGCCTTCCAGAGCTGGGACCAAAATTCTAGGGATACTCTAAGGTTCTGCTGTTGTTCAGTCGTCCAGTTCTAGGGGTATATCTATTAACTATGTGGATCATGTTTAAATTTATGAAGCCTACTCTCTTAACCTTACAACTAGCATTCTTTAAAATATCTTTCCATGCATTCTGTAAATTCATATCCCACAACTTGCAAACAAACCCACCAAACTGTCCCTCAGATTTCCCTTCAAAATTTACTAGATAGCCATTTCTGTGCTAGACTATCTTTATTTTTTTAAAAATAATGGATTCCTTATTAATGAAATACTCATTCTCTTATACTTTTCCAGTTATGAAGATGTTTATGCAGAATCCCCTATATTCAAGAATATGTCCTGAATAACTCAGAATAGGAGGAATTTTTCCAATGAGTTTCTAGGATTCATTAATAAAATTATATGTCAAGGTGTTTGTCAGGTAAGTTTTCAAGATCTATCTGATTCTATCAACACTACATATGACCCAGTGAGACATCCATAAGGCTTTCTTGGCAATCTTGATTAGTCTTGTAAATATTGTAACAACTTAGACTTCTATTCTGACACTGGAAGAATGATTCAGAGTTGAATGGTTATAGCTTATCAGAGAGATTAATTTTAAAAATTAAACAGTTCAGAGGAATAGGGTGTTCTAATTATGAAACTGTTAGGAAGCGCTATGTCCAACGTACATGAGGAGCTTGTAGAAGGCCTGTCAGCTGGGGATAGAGACAGGACAGAACCATGGGGAGGATTTATACTTCTTGAATTTTCAGGTTGAAGGATGTATTGTCTAGAAAAATCTTGAGTAAGTGAAAATAGATCCAGCACTCAGAACAAAAAGGTCTCTATGTCAGACATTTCAATAGTAGGCCATTAAAATAGGCTTGTGAAAAGAGAAAATAATAGGCAGTTTAATAATAAGCCCCCATGAAATCTCTGAACTTTTGAAAATAAACAAATTGGTTGTCATTGGTAAACAGCACACATCTGGAATGATCCGGACCTGAGGCATTCTGAACGCCGTGGAGGGCTGCTGACATTTTTGTTTGTCCCCCCATGTTTTTTCTCATTAGTTGCTTGAAAAAGGAACATTCAATAGAAGTTCTAGGCTTATATTTTAGGTCCGAGTTTTTCAATATTGGCCCTATCAACATATCTGACCAAATAATTCTTTTTTTGCTGGGGGTGTGGGTGGGGGGTCATCCTCTAAATTGTAAGATATTTAACAGCATCCCTGGCCTCTGCCCAATAGATGCCAATCACACAAGCCCTCAAGTTATGACAACCAAAACTGTCTTCAGAAATTGATAAATGTTCCCAGGAGACAAAAACCATCCCTGGCTGAGAGCCACTGCTCTAGGCTGATATTTACTATACACCACAGATTCAAAGATCCACACATTGCTGGATTCTTTATCATCAAAAGAATTAAAAGCACTGAAAAGGTCTGAAGCATAAATATACAAGGCATCAACCCCAAAACTGTACCCTTTCACTTACTCCATACCACATTGCTAATTATATCTTGAAATCTTAGAAAATGAGCTTTTTGAATGACTCAGTGTTCATAATTATTCTTAGAAATTGTCCAAGTCCAAACAAGTTAGATATGTTCGTAATAGAAATGTACATAAATTTCTTGGCTGAATGCACTTAGAAAAGTTCCATTAAGCTGGACCCTCCTTCAATCAAGTCAGGCCTTACTTCTATGCGTAGAAGTTTGGCCTTTAATCTGTTGCTTGTCAGAGGCAAAAGGCAGACTACACATCCCAGAAAGAATGGAAGATCACTTCAACCCCAGTTTAGATCCCAGATCCAGATTCCCTTGTCTTACCTTTTACTCTGGCAGATTTCCCTATATAAAGGGTGTGTCTTAGACTGTTCAAGCCACTAAACAAGGTACTATAGACTGGGTGACTTATAAACCACAGAAATTTATTTCCCACAGTTCTGGAGACTAGAAGTCAGAGGCCAGAGAGTTAGCATGGTAGGGTTCTGATGAGAATCCTCTCCTAGTTGCATATTACAATCTTCCTACTGTATTCTCATAGGCAGAGAGAGGGCTTGAGATCTCTCTGAAGTCTCTTATATAAGGGCATTAATCCCATTCATGAAGGTTCCACCCTGATGATCTGACCACCATCCAAAGGCTTCTTCACCCACCTCTTTAATATCATCACAGTATGGGAATTTCAGCTTACAAATTTTCTGGAAATACAAACTGATTCAGTCCATAATACGGAGCTACCTTATTTGGTGAAGCTGAAAAGTCCAACAGTCATAGAAGAGATAATCTCTAAAGGGTGAATGTGTATATGCTTAAGACAAGTGTTTTAGGGTATGTATTCAGTGAGGTGATGTGACTCTGCCTGGGCTTATATCAATGGACGTGAGTCTGAGTGAACTCCGGGAGTTGGTGATGGACAGGGAGGCCTGGCGTGCTGCGATTCATGGGGTCACAAAGAGTTGGATACGACTGAGCGACCTAACTGAACTGACTGACACTCTGTTTAATCATAGCTTCCACTATCTCCAAACCCCAAATTGCCAACACCCCTTGCAAGTCTATTTCATAACTCTTCCCTGTGTATGCTTTAAACTCCTGTTTCCATTGCTAGTTGACTGACTCTGAGTTACCCAAATCCAGTTCAGGAAAGGAGAATTTGATTGACTTATCCCATCTTTTCAAATAATAATAACAATAGGGAGGGGACTTCTTTATACCTGTGGCTGATTCATGTTGATGAATATTGTAAAGCAATTATCTTCCAGTAAAAAATATACAATATTTTAAAGTGATTATCTTCCAATAAAAAAATAATAACAATAATAACGTGCAACAGGATAAGGTATCATGTACCAAAGAGTGCTTGCCTTAACTCTTAATCCTTACTTCAAACAAACCAAATAGGAATAATCATTAAGCTCATTGTGTGAAAGAAAAAAAAATGAAGATCAAAGTTGAGTGGCAAATCTTGGATCTGGACTCAGACAGTCTAACTCAGTTTCCATTCTTTTAATCACCAATAATTTGATGGTCATGGATCAGGTGCCCACCAAGGTCCAATTTTGGCTGCTCCCGAGTAGGACAAAGCATGTGGTCCCCACATTAGGAGCTGAGGGCAGTGTCACATCATTTAAAGTGGCTTAGGCATGTGGCAGAAAACTACCTTTGATCTAACTCAATAGCCATCCAAAAGGGCCACAAAGGCCAGCTTAAACATAGAGTGAGTAACAGGTTAGCAAAAATATATCTCCTGTATCACGAAAGGAGCAAGAACAAAAAAGGTAAGGCCAACCTTTTCCTTTAAACCACAAAATAGATCAGGTTATAGTGGAACCATGGATTTGTTGAGCAAATTGGATAAGGAAAAATTCTACACACTTTTTAAATGCTAACATTCTTGTTATTAAATTCTGTTTTTGAATCATCTCTCAGTGATTAATGCACTCTGTTAAGTCTATTTTATTTTAGTTACATTTTATCTTATATTTTGCAAAAAATGGATATAGGGTAGTTAGAGAGCTACATGTACTTCTAAAAATACATCTTTGTACTATCTTTGTCAATGAAAGTGTGCTTGCCTAATTTTGAATATCTGCATTTTAACCTAGTCTCTTGCAAAACTTACAGATATGTCTCCATGTTCTTCTGGAATTTAGAGTTACATAAGAAAAATGAAAGCTTAATTTTAATTTGTTCATTGAAATTTTTTTTTTTCTACTGCATGAGCACTTATTTTTTCTAAAACCTAATAATATATTTGCAAGAATAGATTTTGTAGTGTTTTGGGGAGGGGGAGTGTCTGTTTTGAATGCTTTTTAATAGAATGTGAGCCTTTTGAATCTACATACTTTGACTTTTATCAACACAAAGTTTTTTATCCCATTACATTTTTAGTAATTATTCTGTTTATATTATCTTTGTTGGTTCCTTAGAAGTACTCAGCATTATTAGCTTTAGCTTAAATTCTATTCTTTGCCCTCTATATACATGACCTTTTCCTTTTCCTTCTTATCCTTTTACTCTATGTTCTGCAAAAATTTCTCAAGTTTGTTTTCCACGAGAGTATCTGCATCATTGAATGTGCTGTTTACTCCCTGGCATGAATGTCTAATTGTTTTTGTATTGCTTTAGTTCCTTGTCGCTCTTAACTATCTCTCCCATATCTCTTTCAATCTCACTGGGTATCCTCTCATCCTGGCTTGATCTTTCCTAGTAACTTTGTGCTGCTTCATAATGGTCATGTTTTATTACACCCTGAACTTGTTTTCATGGGCTTCGTTAATGTCTTTTGTGATTGTTCATCTTTGACAAGGAGACACATGTTCAGATTTGCCATTCTCAAAGAAGAAGAGCATGTGGATGGCTGATGTTTTCAGTCACCAGATTTTTATCCTGCTTTCCCTAACAACTTGCTTTACACAGAAATAGGAACTTTGAGAAAATGGCTGTTCAAGAAGACTGCATTTGATGTGAGACTAGCTACGGGGCATGGTAGCCTGGGATATATAGTTCTTAAAATAAAATGTCATACTGTTTAATAGACCCTGTAGTGCACAGCAATTTGTAGATGATAGATGGTAATTTTTCATTAATTCCATCTTTTAAAAAAACAGGAGGGCAAGGGTTTTAGGGGGAAAGATCTCATTTGAGTTCAGCAGAGCTGCTGATGCTTAGTCGCTTCAGTTGTGTCCAACTCTGTGCGACCCCATAGATGGCAGCCCACCAGGATCCCCCGTCCCTGGGATCCTCCAGGCAAGAACACTGGAGTGGGTTGCCATTTCCTTCTCCAATGCATGAAAGTGAAAAGTGAAAGTGTCCGACTCCTAGCGACCCCATGGACTGCAACCTACCAGGTTCCTCTGTCCATGGGATTTGCTAGGCAAGAGTACTGGAGTGGGTTGCCATTGCCTTCTCACTCCAAGAGAAAATTTGCCAATACTTGGGATTTTTTAAATGAATTATCACCTTGCTGGCCAGTTCTATCTGAGAATAGTTTACCAGACATCAGGAAACAAAATTGAATTCTATAAGCATTTTTCTTGTTCATTAATAAAATACTTACTAGTATTTCTGAAAGTTAAATAATCAATAAAGAATATACAAAAATCATACAAGTATATATACAAAAACATAGTTTTATATAGTTTAGGGGAATGGGAAAAGAAATAGGTGTGTGTGTGTATATATATAAATAATTTTAGTGTCCTACTTTTTAAGCTAGAATTGTGAAAATGCATTTTGTATGTTATTTGTAAATATAATTTTAAAGGTACATTAGGTTGCATCAAAGTGATGTACTATGGCTACTTAGGCTGAGTCTAATGATTCACCATAGTTTGCTTGTTGTGATCCACTGGGTCATTGAAAAAGCAAGAGAGTTCCAGAAAAAAAATCTACTTCTGCTTTATTGACTATGCCAAAGCCTTTGACTGTGTGGATCACAACAAACTGTGGAAAATTCTGAAAGAGATGGGAATTGAAATTGAATTGAAAATTCTGAAAGAGATGCTCAAGATGCCTCTTGAGCAATCTGTATGCAGGTCAGGAAGCAACAGTTAGAACTGGACATGGAACAACAGACTGGTTCCAAATCGGGAAAGGAGTACATCAAGGCTGTATATTATTACCCTGCTTATTTAACTTATATTCTGAGTACATCATGAGAAACTCTGGGCTGGATGAAGCACAAGCTGGAATCAAGATTGCCAGGAGAAATATCAATAACCTCAGATTGCAGATGACACCACCCTTATGGCAGAAAGCAAAGAAGAACTAAAGAGCCTCTTGATAAAAGTGAAAGAGGAGAGTGAAAAAGTTGGCTTAAAACTCAACATTCAGTAAACTAAGATGATGGCATCTGGTCCAATCACTTCATGGCAAATAGATGGGGAAACAATGGAAACAGTGACAGACTTCATTTTGGAGGACTCCAAAATCACTGAAGATGGTGACTGCAGCCATGAAATTAAAAGATGCTTCCTTCTTGAAAGAAAAGTTATGATCAATCTAGACCACATTAAAAAGCAGAGACATTACTTTGCTGACAAAGGTCTGTCTAGTCAAAGCTGTGGTTTTTCCAATGGTTATGTATGGATGTGAGAGTCGGACTATAAAGAAAGCTGAGTGCCGAAGAATTGATGCTTTTGAACTGTGGTGTTGGAAAAGACTCCTGAGAGTCCCTTGGACAGCAAGGAGATCCAACCAGTTCATGCTAAAGGAAATCAGTCCTGAATATTCATTGGAAGGACTGATGCTGAAGCTGAAACTCCAATACTTTGGCCACCTGATGCAAAGAACTGACTCACTGGAGAAGACCCTGATGCTGGGAAAGATTGAAGGCAGGAGGAGAAGGAGACAATGGAGGATGAGATGGTTGGATGGCATCACCGACTCAATGGACATGAGTTTGAGTAAACTCTGGGAGTTGATGATGGGCACAGAGGCCTGGCGTGCTGCAGTCCATGGGATCGAAAAGAGTCGGACACAAAGGAACAACTGAATTGAACTGACTGACTGAGTGACAGACTTTATTTTCTTGGGCTCCAAAATCACTGTGGATGGTGACTGCAGCCATGAAATTAGAAGATGCTTGTTTCTTGGAAGAAAAGCTGTTATAAATCTAGACAGCCTATTAAAAGGCAAAGACATCACTTGGCCGACAAAGGTCTGTATGTATAGTCAAGGCTACGATTTTTCCAGTAGTCATGTACAGATGTGAAAGCTGGACAATAAAGAAGGCTGAGTGTCAAAGAACTGATGCTTTCAAATTGTGCTGAAGAAGACTCTTGAGAGTCTCTTAGACCGCAAGGTGATCAATCCTGTCAGTCCTAAAGGAAATCAACCCTGAGTATTCATTAGAAGGGCTAATGCTAAAGCTGAAGCTTCAATACTTTGGCCACCAGATGGGAAGAGTCCACTTATTGGAAAAGACTCTGATGCTGGGAGAGATTGAAGGCAAAGGGAGAAGAGGGCAGTAGAGAACAAGATGGTTATATAGCATCACCAACTTGATGGACATGAACTTGAGCAAATTCTGGGAAGGACAGGGAAGCCTGGCATGCTGCAGTCCATGAGGTCAACAAAGAGTCAGACATAAAGACTTAACAACAGTGACTCACCATTAAACATATTTGTAATAAATATTTATAATTTATAATAACTGTATTATTACAGAGTTCCAAAACTAGTACCATTGATTTAAAGAGCATAAACACTTATAACATCTTAATTATATATTGAGCTTTACAAAAGTGTCCAACCAGTTTATAGAACAATGAGTAAAACACAAATATGCCTAGCTCAACTTATCCTTAACAATACTGGATATTTTTATCAGTTTTATTTTTCATTGGTTAATTTTTTTTTTTCTTTACTTGGATTACCAGTAAGACTATTTTCCCTATATACTTGTGTACTAATCACATTTCCTCTTTGGGAAAATATTATGATTAGTACAGTGGGTCTCCAGAAGATAAGAAGGAACATATTTACCTTATCAAGACAATTTTGAAAGTTTTATAGTCATTACAAAAAGTAGAATTCCTGATTTCACCATTCTCAAAGACTTTTATTCTCATTTTCCATCACTCTACTACCCATTACCACTATGTTCCAGTTAAACCAAACAATTTGCAGTTTCTCGTATCAGTCATATGCTCTCAGTCACTTGACTTTACACATACTCTTCCTTTTGAATGTCCTTCATCTTACCTCAAACACACACAAACACACTGTACATACCACGCATGCACACAGAGCCTATGTTTTTTCCCAGGCTCCATCAGTAGCTCGTTGCTACATTCCTCATAATGTCTAACATCCAACACCATAATAATTAGTATTCTTTCTAGACTTTCTCACTAACCTGTGGGTTCTGTGAGGGCAGGGACATCTCATCTTTGATCTCTAGATTCCACATCATTTATCATCACGTACAGAAGAAAGTAGAAACTCAGTAAATGGTTCTGTGAATACGAACAGTATTGAAAAATAAACACAGCTGTATTCTTAGTGATAGAACTGAATGTCACCCCTAATAATTGTCATGACTCTGAGGGGCAGCTTGTTTGAGTGGAAAGAATATACATTTCGGAGCTGGTCAAACTTAGGTTCAACCCAGCTGTGCTACTTGTCCTTGGAGTCATTACCTAATATTAATATCTCTGAGACCACACTGGAACAAATGGTAATCACAAAACATATCTTACTAGGATTATTTGAGTATAAATTAGGTAATGAGTATATGAAAGAACCTAGCATATAGTAGTGGCTCCAAAAATAATAGACATTTTCTAGTTACTGCTGTATATTTCCATTATAACACTATGGAAATTATTTCCATATAATTAAAACTTCATTCCATGTATATTTCTATTCCATGTATGTTCTACTATAATAAATATTAACCAATTCAAAGGATTTGATTCTTATGTATATATTTTTCCTTGAATCGTTAAGACCAAGAGATAAGGTCAATTGTTCTGTCCATATTCTCGCTGCACGGGCAAGAATATTCTTTTTAAATAAATCTTGGTGAAGAATTAGCTGTAACCACAGTTGAGAAAAGAAGACCTGTATTTTCCAAAAGCAAGAAAGATAGAGTACTCGGTAAAGAAACACATGATCTAATCATCTGCTACTTAATTATTTTTTTGGTTTGCCCCATTAAAACTGCTGAAGGTATTTGGGGACCTGAAATTGCTATAAATAAAGGTACCGCTATCCCTGATGGCAAAAGGAAAGAACTTCTGGATCATGCTCTACTTTTCATTACCAAAAATAATTCACTTGAGCCACACTAAAGAAGTACGTGAAATCTTTTCAGTTGAAAATCAGATGTAAACCAGTAGTGTGTTCAGCCTGTGCACGGGCACATACATGCTCATGTGCACACAAACATCCACACATACCAGAAATTCTCTGACAGCCGGCTTCTGTTTATGACTCAGCCAAGATTCGTACGTGCCTTCTGTATGCCTTCCTTCAGTCCAAAAGGCATTTACATCCATTTGCCAGCCAGATGAACTCAGGGAAAAAGTCACAAAGTCTGCACAAATAAGGATGACACAAGTATTTGTGCAGAATAAATTTGCCAAGATCTTTTTCCTTCTACCCTTATCCCATACCCCTTGCAAGCTGTTTTTCCATGCTGCAGTTTCCTTTCTGCTGACAGCTCGGACCATCTCCATCAGGACTTTGTGTTCTTAGGCCTCATTCCAGGCAATTCTCCATGATTAAATGTAATAGAATGTGTAGCCCCTAGTATGGTGCTAAGCACAACAAAACGTGCTCAGTGCATAAGTGTTTGTTTCTAACTTTTCCAACCCCTCTGAGCACTCACAGAATTATCGTCCATACCTTTCTACACAGGGTCAAAATTACTGCCCCTGGCAGAGCTTCTCAAATACTGAGCAATGTCTACAAATTTTCCATTTTAGAGGTTTTTAACATCCTAAAATATGAAAAACAAATGCTAAAGCCAGATTTTTAACAACAATAGTAGATTTTAAACTTTTACACCTAACAAAAGACTATATTTAAATATAATATACTCAGCGCTACTATTTACAAGGCAACTATAGGATTTGTAAAAGGATATTACAGCCACTGTAGTCCAGGAATGCAACAGGAGTTAAACATGCATGTTATTTCTCATCTTCTAAATATGTTCATTGTGTTTTGTCTGTGTGGAAAGGCTCATTTGGAAGCGACATTTGAAATATAAATTTCAAGTCCTTTGAAATGTAAACTCTTCATTCAAAAAGCCTTACTCCGATCTTTATCACAGTGCTTGTGTCCACACATTTATGGCAAGGAAACCACAAGCAAATAAAGAAAGAGTTAGGGGTAAGATCTGCCCTGAAAATAAGTGGGAAAGAGAAACTTAGAGGAGTCAAATGAGGCCATTATGTCCAGATCTACTTACAGGTTGAATTGAAGAGAATTTCTTTCCACAACCCCCTGATAACTCATTCCCTGTTGCCAAGGAGGCCTTGACCTCCCCCTTGCATTAGCAGAGCCCCGTATCAGTGTCCCAGGAGAATGAACTGTCATGGAAGCCCTGACAATCAAACCAATGAATTAGCAGGCTAAGACTAGAATATTTCCCCCAGACTTTTCTGATGAAAGTAAGCTATTCCTCCTGCAAAGGTGCCTCAAGAGTTTATAACTTTTATGCTGAAAATGTTTCTGAAGTAACTACATAGCACCGATGAACACTGAGTACTATTTTTAATGATGAACTACTTTACTTTCAAGAGAAATAAACAATGAGAGATTTAAAGTGATTATAAAGTCAAACACACAGAGTAATGTATTTATAACTGGAAACTGCAGGTTAAAATGTAACACTAAATATATATCAGGATGTGATAAATACAAGCTATTATGGAATTATGTTTCATGACATGATGTGATTGTTTTATGGGTTATTGAATTGCAGAAAAAATTATATACCAATGAATAGTATGGAGAAAGTCAGCATAATGTGGTGAAACAGCGTGAACTTTGGTATTCTCTTTCTTATCTTCTCCTCCCTCCTTATCTCTGCAACCTGGTTTCTGTCCATCACTGCTTAGCCTCCAGTTTCCCTGAAACATCTGCCAACAAGGTAAACTCATTGTTGCTAAATCCAAAGAATACTTTTCAGTCCTTGTCTTAATTGACCTCCCTCCACAGCATATGACTCTGTGGAAAATGCCCTTCCTTTTGCACACTCTCAGTCTTGACTTCCCTGACATCATCCCTCCTGGACATCGTCTGATAACTCCTTCTCAGTCTCCTTGCAAATGCTTCTTTAATCTTGATCCCTTTAGAATTGTTGCTAAAGGTGACACTCAAGATTCTTTTTTTTTTTTCTTTTTCTCAATGTACATTATCTCCCTGATGACTTCATCTATGACTGTAACTGCTTTCTCCTTGCTAAAGGACTTTCTAACCTCTCCCTCCAGACTTCGATCTCTCTCCTGAGCTCCAGAACTATAGAGCTAACTGCCTACCAGATATTGTAACAGTTCTCTATTACTGAACAACAAATCACTCGAAAGTAGTAAATCAAAAGAATTATTTATTTTACTCACCAGTTTAGAGGCCAGCTGGGCTCAGCTAAGTAGTTCTCACTGCATGCAGGTCCCTCACACAGTTGTGGCCAGACAATGACTGGGGCTGAGATCAGCTCAGCATCTTCTTTATTCAATTGTCTGTTACCCAGTATTCAATAGTTGGAGGCTGAACTCTGAGCCATCTCTCTATATATGTAAGCATGTGGTCACTCCAGGTGGTAGCCCGAGGGTAGCCAGACTTCTTAAATGATAGCTGAAAGCTCTGAAAGGGAACTCACATTCAGAAATGATCTGACATTCCCAGCAAGGCCATGTTAGTCTCCTACTGGACATAAACAATTTCATAGAATACCAACCTTAGGCAAGGTTACTCTGACATCATGACAGGATTATATAAAGCAAGGCCTCTTCATAACCTTGTATAAGTATAGATAAAAGCAAGATCACTATGGCACCTCTAAAATATCCAACCATAGAATTACTCCCACATTCTGACAACACCCAGTCTAGACCAAATCTCTTTCTTAAACCTTCCCACAAATGGCCCAACCAAATCCCAAACCCTGTAAGGGTTCTTTCTAATATCTTCCTATTGACACATCCCACAGTTTCCCATGATGTGCGTTCTTCCTTGCTACAAATAACAAATCCTCAACTTGTTTAGCTACAAGTGTGTTCCTGGTGGACTTTGATTGAAGAGCACTGATAGATCCCAATATTATTCCATTAAATGGATATATCCATAATTATTCAACTAATCCTTTATTGCTGAACATTTAACTTACATACTAATCAAGGTCCAGTTGGGAGACAGAAACCACAACAGTTATTTGAACAGGGAAAAATAAATATTCAAAAAACTACTAAAACAGGTAAAAGTAGGCTCTAAGGGGGCTCTAAATTGGGAAAGGAGTACATCAAGGCTGTATATTGTCCCCTGCTTATTTAACTTCTATGCAGAGCACATCATGCAAAATGCCAGGCTGGATGAAGCACAAGCTGGAATCAAGATTGCAGAGAGAAATATCAATAACCTCAGATATGCAGATGACACCACCCTGATGGCAGAAAGTGAAGAGGAATTGAAGAGCCTCTTGATGAAAGTGAAAGAGGAGAGTGAAAAAGTTGGCTTAAAACTCAACATTCAGAAAATGAAGATCATGGCATCTGGTCCCATCACTTCATGGGAAATAGATGGGGAAACAGTGGAAACAGTGTCAGACTTTATTTTGGGGGGTTCCAAAATCACTGCAGATAGTGATTGCAGCCATGAAATTAAAAGACACTTACTCCTTGGAAGGAAAGTTATGACCAACCTAGATAGCATATTCAAAAGCAGAGATATTACTTTGCAACAAAGGTCCATCTAGTCAAGGCTATGGTTTTTCCAGTAATCATGTATGGATGTGAGAGTTGGACTGTGAAGAAAGCTGAGTACCAAAGAATTGATGCTTTTGAACTGTGGTGTTGGAGAAGACTCTTGAGAGTCCCTTGGACTGCAAGGAGATCCAACCAGTCCATTCTGAAGGAGATCAGCCCTGGGTGTTCTTTGGAAGGAATGATACTAAAGCTGAAACTCCAGTACTTTGGCCACCTCATGCGGAGTTGACTCATTGGAAAAGACTCTGATGCTGGGAGGGATTGGGGGCAGGAGGAGAAGGGGATAACAGAGGATGAGATGGCTGGATGGCATCACTGACTCGATGGACGTGAGTTTGAGTGAACGCCGGGAACTGGTGTTGGACAGGGAGGCCTGGCGTGCTGCAATTAATGGGGTGGCAAAGAGTCAGACATGACTGAGCTACTGGACTGAACTGAACTGAAAATCACTGAAGATGGTGACTGCAGCCATGAAATTAAAAGATGCTTGCTCCTTGGAAGAAAATCTATGACCAACTTAGACATCATATTAAAAAGCAGAGACATTACTTTGCCAACAAAGGTCCATCTAGTGTGTGGTCCGTCTAGTCAGGTTTTTCACAGTAGTCATGCATGGATGTGAGAGTTGGACTATAAAGAAAGCTGAGCGCCAAAGAATTGATGCTTTTGAACTGTGGTATTGAAGACTCTTGAGAATCCTTTGGACAGCAAGGAGATCCAACCAGTCCATGCTAATGGCAATCAGTCCTGAATATTCACTGGAAGGATTGATGCTGAAGCTGACACTCCAATATTTTGGCCACCTGATGCGAAGAGCTGACTCATTTGAAAAGACCCTGATGCTGGGAAAGATAGAAGGCAGGAAGAGAAGGGAACAATAGAGGATGAGATGGTTGGATGGTATCACTGACTCAATGGACATGAGTTTGAGCAAGCTCTGGGAGTTGGTGATGGACAGGGAAACCTGTCATGCTACAGTCCATGGGGTCATAAAGAGTCAGACATGAATGAGCAACTGAACTGAATTGACCTGAAGGGGGTCTAACTTTAAATTCCCTGCTCTTTTAATTTGTGATACTTTGGGATTGACAAGTGCATACTTCTATATTTAAAATAGATTACCTATTTTAATCTAATAAGGACCTATTGTATAGCACAGGGAACACTGCTTAATATCCTGTGATAACCTAAATGGGAAAAGAATTTGACAAAGAATAGATATATGTATATGTATAACTGAATTACTTTTGCTGTACACTTAAAACTAACACAACATTGTTAATCAGCTATGTGCTCAGTCACTTAGTCATGTCCAACTCTTTGCAACTCCATGGACTGTAGCCCACCAGGCTCCTCTGCCCATGTAATTTTCCAGGCATGAATACTGGAGTAGGATGCCGTTTCCTATTCCAAAGGATCTTCCGGACCCAGGGATCAAACCCGTGTCTCTTGTGTCTCCTGCACTGCCAGGCAGATTCTTTACCACTAGTGCCACCTGGGAAGCCCCATTAATCAAGTATGCTCCAATATAAAATAAAATTTTAAAAAGATCAGGTACTATCTATAGACTGAGGAAGAAGGACAATAAGGGACTAGGAGAAGCCCTCTGGGACCCAAGGCTGAATTCAAACCTCTTCAACAGGAGTCACTACCATAGGCAGCCTACTATAGCAAAAGAAAAACAAAAACAAAAGAAACACTTGACTGAGAGAACTAGCTGTAAAAAGAGCTCATCATTGCTGGTAGGTGTGGATAGGTGGGAGCTGATGGGCAGGAATGGCATGCCTTTGCTGGCTGGTATGGATAGGCCAGAATGTGGCTGTAGATGTGGCCAACATTGCTGGTTGCTCTCAAGTAGCTGCAGATAAGGAGAGATGGTCTGAGGGTGCTGCTCAAGCTCCTGCTTAAGGCTGTGGGGCTCAGAATGTATCTAGAGGGCTGCTGCTGCTGCTAAGTCCCTTCAGTCGTGTCTGACTCTGTGCGACCCCATAGATGGCAGCCTACCAGGCTCCACCGTCCCTGGGATTCTCCAGGCAAGAACACTGGAGTGGGTTGCCATTTCCTTCTCCAGTGCATGAAAGTGAAGAGTGAAAGTGAAGTCGCTCAGTCGTGTCCGACTCTTAACAACCACATGGACTGCAGCCCACCAGGCTCCTCCATCCATGGGATTTTCCAGGCGAGAGTACTGGAGTGGGGTGCCATCACCAACCTGGGGAAGAAGTGTTTTCTTGCAACTGCTCTATACTGTCCTCTGCTGATGAAGTGAATAGCCCACCAGCTGGCAAAAGAAGAGTTTACAGGACTCAGCTACATAACACAAAGGAAGACAAAGAAGGGTGAATTTGGAGCTCAGGACAGTAGAATGATAACTGGCACCTTGCAAGTTTTCACCATTATAACTAAAACTATTATCAAAATCCACATAAATCTTTATGGATACCTTACAATTATATCCCATAGAATAGATTACCAAGGTCAAAGATTCAAACACTTAAAACTTCTCCATAAAGGTATGAACATTTATGCTTATTCCAGCAGGAGATAATTGTCTGAAGAACAAGCATTCTCTAGGCAGTTCTAGGAGGCTGACATACTAGAACAAATCCTTAGACAGTGAGTGATCTTAAGCTGATTGCCTAGGTTAGTCTGCTCCTGTTGCTCTGCTCATTTCTTCATGGAGTCTTTCTCTAAGGTGATTTTGGTTTGTTTGTTTGTTTATTTAAGTGACTAGCAAAGCAGAGATAAAATTAAGATTCTAATAATTGGAAAAAAATCTTTTAATGAAATTTGAGGCCACCCATAAATGATATCTGATTTTTCAAAAGATATGATTCAGGAAAGCCAAGATCCATGTTCACATTTTTGAAATGGAGGACTTGGGAAATATTTGATACATCCCCTCACTAATGTCAAGGTTCTCATACTTGTAAGGTTGTTATGAGGACCGATAATGACATATATAAAGCATCCAGGTGGAGTCAATAAATAGTTGCTTTATTTCCTGAGAGCATTGCTGTTAAATTGCTAAGAATCCAAGCATATATATTTTTTCATATATATATATATATATATATATATATACCAAAGTTGTTTTCATTAAAGGTGTAATTGTACTCCTCATTCCCAAACTATAAGTATGTTATGATATAGTTATGCCCTGATGACTATTAGTTACAGATATGATGGTATTTTTTTCCCCAGCTCCTTAACAAACACCATTTGTCTTTAACTACATTCACTGCAACAAAATCTCAATGCGGCGAGCAGAAATGAAAGGGAATCAGATATTACATGGTGTTTGCATTTGTCTTTGTTTCCAATGCACTTAATTTTTATTATCAGTTGGGAATTTATCCTGCCTGTGTGTCTTCACTTTAAAAACACTCGGTGAGACAAAAACCTACTTGGAATAAACTATTTCTAGCATTGTGCTTTAAATGAGTAAGCTACTTAAAAATCAGGAGTGCAAACACAAATGCTTTCATGGACCAGGCATGTTATCATAAACCAATGAAACAAGAATAATTTAAAATTGTAGGTATCCACAGGCAACATACAAAACTGGAGAAAGCATACTCCATCTAAAGACATTTATACTAAATAAAATAAATAATAAAATAAAAGATGCTGCTAGGGAAGAAAAATTCACAAACCACATTAGACTATTAGACAGCCCACTCAGGACTTCTGTATAATTTTGGGTGAACTGAATTAGATGCTGAGGTAGTGCTGAGAAAGAATTACTAAAAATGGATTCACCAAATAAAATCAGGACTCATTTCCAAGCCAGGTGTCCCACTGATTTTAGCTCAGTCCCTAGCGCCCGTCACACTCACTCTCTTTGGCTTCCATGATGCCAGAACCTCCCCACTCTTCCCTATATCAGTCCCCACTACACTACTACAGAAATTAAAGCCTCAAAGGCACTACATTGAGGCCTTAATTTTGTTTACTGTAAAACTCACTAACATAAAATACACTGTTTTAACCACTGCAAAGTGAAAATTTTATGGCATGTAGTACATTCAAATGTTTCACAACCATTACTGCTATCAAGTTTCAGAACATTTTCATCGCTCCTAAAAAAGACCCTACCATTAAACTGTTGCTCCCCATATCCCTCTCCCCAGTCCCTGACAACCTCTGGCTTTCTTTCTGTGAGACTTTTGTTTTTTCTTGCACCTTCAGTTCAGCCAACATCCCAAGCAAATTAGAGCAGAACTAAAGTCTGATAAGGTGAGAAAACAGAACACTTAGCTGGGGCAGGAAAAAGCTCTCCAGTGGCACTTTCTGGATTCAAAGTTAGGATAGGAGGGAGCAGTAGGGAGAAGTCATTTTGCTTTCCTTGGGCTGGCTAAAGAGTCTGTCAACCCACTCCAGAATCAAAAGACACGACATATCTATTCTCTTAGTTTTTAACTGCATTTTCACTTTCTTCTATCTAGATTATTTTGTTGTTGTTCAGTTGTTTTTGTAACACAAATGTGTTCTAATTTGCAACTTTAAAAACTACAATTTGAAGATCAGAGTCTGAAGTAATTTCTCTACTGAAACTTCTTTCTTGTTCTCCATTGGTCATTTCTCTTCTTTCCCCCTAAACTGTGGCTAACTATATATTCTGTTGGGATTTCCTGGTGGCTCAGATAGTAAAGAATCTGTCTGCAATGCAGGATACCTGGGTTCCATCCCTGGGTCAGGAAGATCCCCTGAGTAAGGGAATGGTTACCCACTCTAGTATTCTTGCCTGGAGAATTCCATGGACAGAGGAGCCTATTACACCTTGAAATGCTCTTGCTTTATGCTTTGAATCATCTGGAAATAAGTTTAAGACGCCAGACATAAACACTCACACAATCCCTCCTGTGTCAGCTTTCTTTGGCTGAATTGGAATTGATAATTGATGGTGTCAGTCTTCTTAGAACCATATGAGACACTCTACAGAAGGATTCCCGTCTAAGGCCGAATTTCTCTAAATGGTGAAGTACCAGCTAGTTATACCAATATATCAATATACCCGTGTGGTACGAGATAATCACTATAAATCTACACTGAACAGACCTTGAGATTCTTGGAGGTCAGTCTTTAGTCACTTATTCATCAGTCCATGAAAAATTCACTTGTACCAAATTTGGCTATTTTTCTCTAGGTTTAGGAGAGAAGTACAAAGCTTTGTACAACAGAAATACAACAGGTCCAGGTTAACTTCAAATTAAGGGAAATGTAAAACTATGATCACATTTTCTACTTTGGACTTTTTATCTTTGCTTTGTAATGATGGCCTCGGGCAAGTCATCTCACTTTTTTGCGGTCTTTTTTGTTTGTCTTCAAAATGAAAAAGTTGAACTCAATCAGTAGTTTTCTATCCAGAGTATCAAATCTCTGAGCACAGGCATTATTTATAGCCTGAAAATAATAATCTTTCCATTCACATGCTATCTTTTTAAAAAATACTTGAATTTTTTAGTTCATAAATATTTGCTAAATAGCCTCTTCCATTTAAAAATTATAAAATTACGCATGCTAACTACAGCAGATTGGAAAATAAGTTGAAGATAAAATCTCCTGCAATCCTGCCATATAGATATGGTGTGTTGTATATTCATATAGTTAGTATGTGAGTGTATACTAATATGTAGTATATTCATATAGTATATTCATACAGTTTTCTTTATATGCATTCTTATACATATATTATTTTTAGCAAACGAAAATATACTGTAGACATATTTTATAATTTGTTTTTTTACTTAATAGTATATTATAAACATTTTCCTAAATCATAAGTTGTTTTTTTACAAGATTTAAATGACATTTTCATATATGAATACCCATTACTATTTTTTAACATTTAGCTTCTTTATGATATTTCATTATTTTTAAACATGCTGCTATGAAAATCTATGATGTGATTACATTCATAACATTATGAATTAATTATTCTTATTCTTATTAATGTTCAAATGATTTCAGCTCTGGATGATGGGAGTCACTTTTGGGGACTCGAGTAGTTTTGATAAAACTCCTAGCGTCTTCCATAGCTCTGCTGCTTTTTGGTACAATCAGAGTTGCAGGCACCTTTTGTATGTGTTCTTTTACCTTTGTTTTTAATCTCACTAGAGCTGTGCACTCAAATTATTATGCTTTAAAATCACTTGAAATCATTTCTCTTGCCACGAACTTGATTCACAGTTAAAATGTTTATTTTCGCTTTCTCTTAAGAAATTGTTCCTCTTTTATTTTTCTATTTTTCTAATTATAGAAAATATTAACTTGGTTTAAAATCATACCTACTAACAAGCTATACCCAGAGAAGTCTCACTTGCTTCTATCCCCATCCTCTTCATCCTTTTCATTTCCATTCAGATATATAAGAATGAGAAACAGAGACTGATTGATTGATTTTAAGGAACTGTGGAGAGTGGCAAGTCTGAAACTTGTAAGGCAAGCCACCAAACTGGAAATTCAGCTAAGAGTTGATTTTGCAGTCTTGAGGTCAAATTCCTTCTTCTTTGGGAACCCTTGGTCTTTACTCTTAAAACCTTCAACTGATGGAATAAGGTCCACCCATATTAGAAAGACAATCTATTAATATTTTACTCAAAGTCTATTGACTTAAATGTTATTCACACCTAAAAAATACCCGTATAGCAACATTTAGACCAGTTTAATCAAATAACTGGGCACCGCAGCCAAGCCAAGATGACACAAAATTAACCATGACATATACACACATATATATCTATACTCATATGTTCTTATGTATATGCACAAACACATACTTATACATACTCTTCTTGGATAAATGGTGGTTTATAAGTTATGTTTTCTCTATCTTGCTTTTTCACTTTACAATTTATCCTCAGGATTACTCCTGGCTATGGATAGAAATAGTTCTCATCCCCTCTCTCACCTGCATAATATTTTATAATATAGATATAACATCACAAGTTCACAGTCTCTATTGGTGGTCATTTGAGTTGTTCCCATCCTTGCTCTTAAAAATCATGCTGCAGTGAATAGCCTTTTCATGTGATATTGTCTTGTAAAATGCATGTAAATGCTTGTGTGATGAATGAAATTATTTTGGAAGCTTTGAAATTCACAGTGGTCTTTTAATATTTGGTACTGTCTCAGTTAGCATGCTTGAAACATGCAGCTGCCATCATGTGAGGGTTTAAGAAAATCTCTATCACCTAAAAGGAGTCCTCATACTGGACTATCAAGCATTTTTCATGCCTAGAAGAAAATGAATGAAGAGTTCTTGAAAAACAATTCTCTAATTTTTTACTTAATTTTGCTTAATTTAAATGTGTAATACAAAATGAGATATAAATGACTTATGGTTGTAATTCCTATATAATAACAAGACTTCCCAGACCCAAAGCAAACAGACTTATAACGCTGCTGCTGCTAAGTCACTTCAGTCATGTCCAACTCTGTGCGACCCCATAGATGGCAGCCCACCAGGCTCCCCGTCCCTGGGATTCTCCAGGCAAGAACACTGGAGAAGGTTGCCATTTCCTTCTCCAATGCATAAAAGTGAAAAGTGAAAGTGAAGTCGCTCAGTCGTGTCTGACTCTTCGTGACCCCATGGACTGTGGCCTACCAGGCTCCTCTGTCCATGGGATTTTCCAGGCAAGAGTACTAATACACTCTATTCAACAACTATCCTTTGGGGTCAGGGAGTGGGGTCCAGGAATTAATCCTCCAAAGATAATGAGGAATGACTGTATATAAACCCTTTATATAAACATTATGTATGCATATATTTCATATATATAATATATATTATATATATATAATGTTCACCAGGGTGAACATAATGTATATATAATATATATTATTATATAAGAACTATAATAACCAGGGTGAACATTATGTATGCATAGATTATATGCATAATATATTATATTATATGCATTATATATATAATATATGCATACATAATGTTCAGGGTTTATATAAAGTCATCCCTCATTATCTTTGAAGGATTAGTGTATAGCATATGCATATATGTATATATAAACATATTTTCATTTTCACCTTCCCCAGCATTTCACATCTAGTAAGCAAAAAGCTGAGATTCAAACCCAGATCTTTCTGTTCCAATAAACCTGGACTAAAACTGGCCAGTGGTTTTTCATAACTCAGGGACATTAAGATAGAAGTGGTTGTAACTCATTGAAAGAGATCTGGGATCTGAACCTAGATAATCGTAGTCTAGTTCTACTATGAATGAAGGAGCTTTGTGAATCTGGACACATCCCTGAACCTCTCTGTATTTCAGCTTCGTCATTTATGATGTCATAAGGACTGACTACATTATGACTAAAGCCTTTACCAATCTAAAATTCTACGAAATATCTATATTTGCAAAACATCTCTTTTGTGACAAGAATAATGACTTAATCAATATTATTCCTATTTTGACTACGGAGTTTCTTATTACATGTAAGCACCAACCAGTGAGGTCAGAAAGGACTGGGAAATTTTTCTTCAAATTTGGAAAGTGTTTATTCCAAACATTTTATGCTAAAAGGATGACCATTTGATTGAATGATATGCTTGAAAAATATTATACACTATCTTGGAAACACCATGTTGGAGTAGAAAGGCCATTTTAGAAATCATTCAGTATTATCCCTCATTCTACTGATGCAAGTTATGTGATTTCCCAAGACCACACAAACTTACTTGTATTATAGACATCTTTATTACCTGGGTTATTAAGATTACATATACATAATACCTTCAAAAGAATCCTCTCATATTTACCACCAAAGTACAACAAAGGAAAGTGGCATAAGAGAGTGGTTAAGTGTATGTAGGCTGTGAAATTAAATTGCCTGGGTGCAAATTCCAACAGCACTACTTACTGTGTGATTTTGAACCAATAATGTAATCTCTTCATGCCCCAGTTCTCTTCATCTAGAGAATGAGGGTGATGATAATTGCACATACCTCCAGTTTACCAGAAGAATTTAAAAGATAATCTGTGAAAACTGTTTAGTATACTGTCTGGCACACAGAAAACAATCACTACTAGCTGGATTAAGATTATACTGTGTATTTTATATACGCGCTAAATTTGGCTTAACTTTTCAATTGCATTTCTTTTCCTGATATTCAAGGTCAGAATTATTCTAAAATGATCTTTTAAGGATTATCAATCTATAAATTAGACTATGATAAAAGTGTTTACTAGAAAAAATGAACTCTGAAATTAATTTTAAAAAGAATGAGCCTAGATATAGAGCTGTTTTTATTGTAGTACACTAAGGTCAGGTTATTCCCTTGAAAACCCTGTAAAAAAGACTCAGAAGTCACAAATAAGCAACATTTCATCCACTGAGATTTTTGTCCCCCATTAAGCAGTCAGTGATCTGATTTTTGCCAATGTATGGACGTTGCTAGAACATCACCATTTTTAACTGACAGTGATTAAATCCATTTAACACACTATGTATGAATTTCGAAAGGTCTTTATGACTGTTTATCTCATCTTTATGGACCTTTAAACTTAATAGCTTTGGTTGCAATAAAGAAGTGATTTCCAAAAGTTAAGCATCTCTTCAAAACTACTGGCAGACGTTAAGCTGATCAAAATTATGATGTCATCCAGACACAGATTTCTGTGTGTCCTTGTTCTTCAACTTGTCCTCTAATTAATGATATGGTGGCAGGGTAAGTGAGGAGTGAGACATGGTCCCCTGTCAGTAAATAAGAACATTAGTCAAAAGAAATATCAGTTCAGTTCAGGGAATACAAATATTGCAATTTTGTTCTGGTTCAATAGTTTCAGGATCATATGTAGTTTCATTGAAAACTCATAGTACAAAAAAATAAATAAATAAAACTCATAGTATAATAACCCATGTTGGCATTATCAATTCCTCTTCTTCCCCTTCTGAAATGTTAAGGTATCCAGTCTTAAACACAGAGCCCCAGAAGATGACAATCAAAAGAAGTAGCTCAGGGACACATTCCCCAAGCATAACCCTCCTGCAGTTGTGATCATCAAAAATGTCTATCAGATCAGATCAGATCAGTCGCTCAGTTGTGTCCGACTCTTTGCAACCCCATGAATCGCAGCATGCCAGGCCTCCCTGTCCATCACCAACTCCCAGAGTTCACTGAGACTCACGTCCATCGAGTCAGTGATGCCATCCAGCCATCTCATCCTCTGTCGTCCCCTTCTCTTCTTGCCCCCAATCCCTCCCAGCATCAGAGTCTTTTCCAATCAGTCAACTCTTCACATGACGTGGCCAAAGTACTGGAGTTTCAGCTTTAGCATCAGTCCTTCCAAAGAAATCCCAGGGCTGATCTCCTTCAGAATGGACTGGTTGGATCTCCTTGCAGTCCAAGGGACTCTCAAGAGTCTTCTCCAACACCACAGTTCAAAAGCATCAATTCTTCGGCGCTCAGCCTTCTTCACAGTCCAACTCTCACATCCATACATGACCACAGGAAAAACCATAGCCTTGACTAGATGAACCTTTGTTGGCAAAGTAATGTCTCTGCTTTTGAATATGCTATCTACGTTGGTCATACCTTTCCTTCCAAGGAGTAAGCGTCTTTTAATTTCATGGCTGCAGTCACCATCTGCAGTGATTTTGGAGCCCAGAAAAATAAAGTCTGACACTGTTTCCTCCCCATCTATTTCCCATGAAGTGATGGGACCGGATGCCATGATCTTAGTTTTCTGAATGTTGAGCTTTAAGCCAACTTTTTCACTCTCCACTTTCACTTTCATCAAGAGGCTTTTGAATTTCTTCACTTTCTGCCATAAGGGTGGTGTCATCTGCATATCTGAGGTTATTTTTATTTCTCCCGGCAATCTTGATTCCAGCTTGTGTCTTCCAGTCCAGCGTTTCTCATGATGTACTCTGCATATAAGTTAAAAAATATCTATAGATACTGTCAAACATACCTAAGGGTCAAAGTCTTCCCAGATTGAGAACCACTCTTATGAATCAAACAGAAGACTGCTTGTCCTAGATCAAGGATCAGTAAGCTACAGTCTAATAGGCCAAAAGTAAAACCCACTGCCTATCTTTGTAAATAAAGTTTTATTGAAATATGCACATTCATTCACTTATTATCTATGCTGCTTTATCACTAAGAGAACAGAGTCGAAGAATGATGACAGGTATTGTATAATCTGTAAAGCCAAAAATATTCAGTATATGGTTCTTTAGGAAAAAAATTTGCCAACTCCTGTACTAGTCCACCAATTTCAAACATTTTTTTTTCAGTGATGCAAAATTTTATAATGAAATCTCACATAAAAATTGTGTCAGACAGGGTCCAGATGGAACTTTCAACTTGGGTAATTTGAGAAAGTAAAGCATATGCAGCATATATAGGAAATTTCAAATGTGTGACAGAGAATAGAGAAATCACAAAGGGCTAAGAGAGCTGGGCATTATTACTGTCTCTGGACCTGAAGGGGAGAGGACCAAATGACATTATAGTAAGGGAGCCAGAAGAGTGAATACCTCCCTCACATTCTCCCTCCCTCCAGTCTCAGACCTGTGCTCCCCAATAGCTAAATACAAATAGAAGCAGGAGAGCAAGAAAACTCACTGTTAGGGTTCCTATTCATCCGCCTACCAGGTCACAGAGCAGAACGTTAAAGGGTGGAAAGTGGAACTGGGGAGCAAACATCAAGGAAACGCAGCTCGCTGTGCTGTGCGCCGTGCTGTGCTTAGCTGCTCAGTCATGTCCGACTCTTTGTGACCCCATGGTCTGTAGCCCGTCAGGCTCCCCTGTCCATGGGATTCTCCAGGCAAGAATACTAGAACGGGTTGCCATGCCCTCCTCCAGGGGATCTTCCCGACCCAGGGATGGAACCCAGGTCTCCCACATTGCAGGCGGATTCTTTACCGTCTGAGCCAAGCCCTAATAACCAAAACTGATCAAAGCAAAGTTTTTGTGATGTTTAGTGGGGGAAGGTACTGAGATCAGTACACATTGGCCTTATCTCTGACCCACTGGTCCAAGTTGAAACAGAATGCAGTTTGAAAAGTCTCTTAAATCCTCTTCTGCCCTTCTGACTTTGTCTCCTTTCTGAAGCAAAAGCCGGTAGTCAGATATTTCAATGCCGTCTTTTCTAACAAACTTCAATCCTTTAGACCCATTCCCACCATTCAAATCTTCAACCCCAAGTATCAGGTATACCCATCCCTTCCCTGCACCCTACATCCTCTGCTCATGTCTTTAAGCTGCTAAACATTGATAGAAAACGTTTAAATACTCTGATTACTGAATCCTCTACAACCTCATAGTATCAGGTAACAGGGGCTTAACTGCTTGCTCAGCTTCCCATGACTTTCAGCCCTTAAATAAAATTGCCTGAATATTCTAATCACCAAATCTGATAGACTTTTCCCAAACCTTATCAACTTTAACTTCTTTGCAGAAAAAGATCTTGCCATTATTCCTTCCCTCTTAATATACTTCTTCCTCTGGCTTCCTTGGTACCATATATTCTTTTTTAAAAAATTGAAGTATAGTGATTTATGCTGTGTTAGTTTCAGGTGCATGGCAAAGTGATTCGGTTACATTGTTGTTCAGTTGCTCAGTTGTATCCGACTCTTTGCAACCCCATGAACTGCAGCATGCTAGGCTTCCCTGTCCTTCACATCTCTTGGAGCTTACTCAAACTCCTGTCCATTGAGTCGGAGATGCCATCAATCATCTTGTCCTTTGTCATCCCTTTCTCCCCTGCCTTCAATCTTTACCAGCATCAGGGTCTTTTCTCATGAGCCAGCTCTTCACGTGGCCACTAGCTCTTCAGGTGGCCAAAGTATTGGAGTTTCAGCATCAGTCCTTCCACTGAATATTCAGGGTTGATTTCCTTTAGGATTGACTGGTTTTGATCTCCTTGCGGTCCAAGGGGCTCTCAAAAGTCTGCTCCAATACCACGGTTTGAGCGTCAATTCTTTAGCACTCAGCCTTCTTTATGGTCACATTCATACATGACTACTGGAAAAACATAGCCTTGACTATACGGACCTTTGTCGGCAAAAAGAATCTGAAAAAGAATAGATATACTTTGGCCACCTCATATGAAGAGTTGACTCATTGGAAAAGACTCTGACGCTGGGAGGGATTGGGGGCAGGAGGAGAAGGGGATGACAGAGGATGAGATGGCTGGATGGCATCACTGACTCGATGGACGTGAGTCTAAGTGAACTCCAGGAGTTGGTGATGGACAGGGAGGCCTAGTGTGCTGCGATTCATGGGGTCGCAAGGAGTCGGACACGACTGAGTGACTACATACATCTATTCGTTTTCAGATTCTTTTCCCTTATAGGTTATTACAAAATATTGAATATAATTCTCTTTGCTATATAGTAGGTTCTTGTTGGTTATCTATTTTTATGTATAGTAGTGTGTATATGTTAATCCAAAACTCCTACTTTATCCCTCCCCACACCCTTTCCCCTTTGGTAATCATAAGTTTGTTTTCTATATATGGCTCTATTTCTATTTTGTAAGTACGTTCATTTGTATTATTTTTTAGATTCCACATATAAGCAATATCATATGATATTTGTCTTTGTCTGGTTTACTTTAGTTAGTATGATAGTCTCTACTTTAGTTAGTATGAGGTCCATCCATATCGCTGCAAATGGCATTATTTCATTCGTTTTAATGGCTTTGTAATATGGTAACTCTATTTTTAGATTTTTAAGGAATCTCCATACTGTTCTGCACAGTAGCTGTACCAAATCACATTTCAACCAATAGTGTAGGAGAGTTTTTTCTCCACCCCCTCTCCAGTATTTATTATTTGTAGACTGTTGATGACATCCATTCTGACCAGTGTGATGTGATACTTCATTGTTATTTTGATTTACATTTCTCTAATAATTAGAGATGTTGGCCACTGTATGTATTCTTTGGAGAAACATCTATTTAGATCTGCCCAACTGGACATGGAACAACAGACTGGTTCCAAATAGGAAAAGGAGTACGTCAAGGCTGTATATTGTCACCCTGTTTATTTAACTTATATGCAGAGTACATCATGAGAAACGCTGGACTGGAAGAAACACAAGCTGGAATCAAGATTGCTGGGAGAAATATCAATAACCTCAGATATGCAGATGACACCACCCTTATGGCAGAAAGTGAAGAGGAACTCAAAAGCCTCTTGATGAAAGTGAAAGTGGAGAGTGAAAAAGTTGGCTTAAAGCTCAACATTCAGAAAACTAAGATCATGGCATCCGGTCCCATCACTTCATGGGAAATAGTTGGGGGAACAGTGGAAACAGTGTCAGACTTTATTTTTCTGGGCTCCAAAATCACTGCAGATGGTGACTGCAGCCATGAAATTAAAAGACGCTTACTCCTTGGAAGGAAAGTTATGACCAACGTAGATAGCATATTCAAAAGCAGAGACATTACTTTGCCAACAAAGGTTCGTCTAGTCAAGGCTATGGTTTTTCCTGTGGTCATGTATGGATGTGAGAGTTGGACTGTGAAGAAGGCCGAGCGCCGAAGAATTGATGCTTTTGAACTGTGGTGTTGGAGAAGACTCTTGAGAGTCCCTTGGACTGCAAGGAGATCCAACCAGTCCATTCTGAAGGAGATCAGCCCTGGATGTTCTTTGGAAGGAATGATGCTAAAGCTGAAACTCCAGTACTTTGGCCACCTCATGCGAAGAGTTGACTTATTGGAAAAGACTCTGATGCTGGGAGGAATTGGGGGCAGGAGGAGAAGGGGACGACAGAGGATGAGATGGCTGGATGGCATCACTGACTCGATGGACGTGAGTCTCAGTGAACTCTGGGAGTTGGTGATGGACAGGGAGGCCTGGAGTGCTGTGATTCATGGGGTCGCAAAGAGTCGGACACGACTGAGCAACTGATCTGATCTGATTTTTTATTAGGGCTTTTTGGGGGATGGGTATTGAGTTGTATGATCTGTTTATGTATTTTGGAAATTAAACCCTTGTCAGTTGCATCATTGCAAACATTTTCTCCCATTCTGTACATTGTCTTTCTGTTTTGTTTATGGTTTTCTTTGCTATCCAAAAGCTTTTAAATTTAAAAGATCATACAGCATGAACAAGTGGGATATATTGCAAGGATGCAAGGATTTTCCAAAATCTGTAAATCACTTAATGTGATATATCACATTAACAAATTGAAAAATAAAAACCATATGATTATCTTGATAGATGCAGGAAAAAGCTTTTGACAAAATCCAACATCTATTTATCGTAAAAACTCTCTGGAAAGTGGACATAGAGGGAGCATTTATTGTTGTTTAGACTTTAAGTCATGTCCAACTCTTTTGAGATCCAATGGGCTGCAGCCTGCCAGGCTCCTCTGTCCATGGAATTTTCCAGGCAAGATTACTAGAGTGGCTTGCCATTTCCTTCTCCAGGGGATCTTCCCCACTCAGGGATCAAACCCACATCTCCTGCTTATTCTTTACCACTGAGACACCTGGGAAGCCCAGAGGGAACATACCTTAACTCAACATAATAAGGGTTATATATGACAAACCCACAGCTAACATCAGTCTCAACAGTCTCAAAGCACTTCCTCTAAGATCAGGAACAAGACAAGGATGCCCACTCTTACCACTTTTATTCAACATAGTTTTGGAAGTCCTAGTCACAGCAACCAGAGAAGAAAAAGAAGTAAAAGGAATTCAAATTGGAAAATATGAAGCAAACTGCCACTGTTTGCAAATGACAAGATACTACACCTAGCAAATCCTAAAGATGCTACCAAAAAACTCCTAGAAAGAATCAATGAATTCAATAAAGTGGCAAGATACAAATTAATACACAGAAAACTGTTACATTTTTATATACTAACAACATAAGACCAGAAAGAGAAAGTAAGGAAACAATCCCATTTAACCTCACATCAAAAAGAATAAAATATCTAGGAATAAACCTACCTGAGGAAGCAAAAGACCTATACTCCAAAAACTATAAGACACTGGTGAAAGAAATTGAAGATGACACAAATAAATGGAAAAATATACCATGTTTCCAGACTTAGAAACATTTCTGACTATGATAAACTCCCTTTAGATGGTGGGTAGAAATGTGAGGATATTGAACTAGTAAATAGAGGAGGCTCTTATAAATATTCCATATTAATAACTTTTAGCAAATCTTGTAAACTTTCAGGAGTATGGGATATATTCCTCTTTTAGTTTTGCTCATTTCTAAGATAATTTTCATGGTGAATTTCAGTGTATAATTCCTTTTTGCAGTTATGTTCAGGTTTAAATGAGAGTTTATTGGCAGACGAATTGTATTCAATGTATTCAATTTTGATACACTGGTGTTAAAATTAAAAGCATACCATGCATCAATGTTTTCTCTTTCATAGGAAACTTCATCTCCAAGTGACGATGGCTCTTTCTCCCATTATATTCTGACAAAACAGTTTTAAAACTAAATTTGGCATTCCTTTGGTGAGAGAAGATGTTTTATATTAATACTTAGTTTCATAACAGAAAATGTTCTGACCTAGCATACCCATGAAAAGTGAAGTATTAATGTGTGTGCTTGTGAGGGAGTGTTCACTAGCCATTATACATATGTGGTTATGGATAGAGAGAGGAAAACAGGCCAAAAATCCAGAAAAATAAGTAATAAAAAAATCCCTGTGTGTGGTCAAGCATGAGGTTGTAGCTTGGGCCTTCAGTGACTCCAGCAATTAGTTAATCAGCCAATAAAATATGTGTTCATTTTAGATATTTAGAAGCCAAAGGACTTGAAACAACGTGATTTACATGACCGAGTTCCCCTGACTCAGGATCATATTCTTGTTCCCCAAGATGCCTTAAATATTTATCAGAACCATCTGTACTATTGAAAAAATAATCTCCACAAAGCTCTCAAGACCACCTCTACGTACAGTACTGTAGATTATGTTGAATATGATAAAAATGAAATGATTTATAGTGGTGGCAATCTAGACTTCCTCCCACCACCTCCCCAAAATAAAAGCCATAAACTGAATAGATGCTCTTTATTTTTGTTCTGAGTCAACAAGTTCAGCAATATCTCTCTAGTCAGAAGTGTTCATGGCTGCTGCTGCTAAGTTGCATCAGTCGTGTCCGACTCTGTGCGACCGCATAGAAAGCAGCCCACCAGGCTCCCCCATCCCTGGGATTCTCCAGGCAAGAATACTGGAGTGGGTTGCTATTTCCTTCTCCAATGCATGAAAGGGAAAAGGGAAAATGAAGTTGCTCAGTTGTGTCCGACTCTTCGTGACCCCATGGACTGCAGCCTTCCAGTCTCCTCCAACCATGGAATTTTCCAGGCCAGAGTACTGGAGTGGGGTGACAGTGCCATCTCCAAGAAGAGTTCACTGGGGAGGAAGTAAGTTTCTACCTAAAAATTTGAATATTTTTATGAAGAACAATGTTCATCTCAGAACAAGGAAATATTGGTCACAAAATACATTAATAAAATGTTCTCAGGGTTCCAAAGTTTACAGATGCATGGCATGCTTGGGAGGTAGAAATTCACCAACAGGAAAATGACAATAATTCACTAACATGTATAAGTCTGGATTTATTAATAGTCCTCACCCATTGCTTATTGGCTGTGTGAACTTGAGTTATTTTACTTTCTCAAGTCTCAGTTTCTTCATTTGTTATGATGATTTTAAAGGAGGAAAAATAATTTTCTCTCCGTTCTTCTGAGTTCTAGCTGAGACCCCTATAATGAAAAACAGATTAATAAGAGAAAAATGAAAAAATGTTAAAATGTATACCTCATGTATACATGGTAGATACAAAGGGGAAAATGAGTAACTCTCTAGGGTGGCTTAGAACTCTGGCCTAAATATCGTCTTCATCCAAAGACCAAAGAAGGAAAGGTGAGAAAAGGTTAGTCACAGGAGGCTATTAGCACAGTAGACAAGGACAAGTTTGTTATGCAGATTCGAGTTGGTACCTTCCCCACTGATAAGATTCTCTCTCTTTTTTTTTTTTTTTTTTGAGCCAAACTTCTCCTTCTGGTACACAAAGGGAGACACTCTTAACCAATGGAGAGTCTTAGGGTTGTCGTGAGGATTTAGTGAGCTAAGGTAAAGTAAGGTATTCAGAACACAGCTGGAACACAGAAAGTGCTCAATAAAAGTTAGCTATTATTACTTCAGTGGAGAAGGAAATGGCAACCCACTCCAGTATTCTTGCCTGGAAAATTCCATGGACAGAGGAGCCGGATGGGCCACAGTCCATGGGATCACAAAGAGTCAGACATGACTGAGCAACTGCACATGTACATTATTATCTCAGGTTGATGGCTCTTCATGTGTGGCCCCTGGACTAGCAGCAGTAACATCACCTGAAGCTTAAAGATGCAAATGCTCAAGCCTCATCCCAGACCAACTGAATAAGAAACTCTGGGGGCAGGACACAGTACTCTGTTTTAACAAGTCCTGAAGGTGATTCTGGTAACTATTGAAATTTGAGAACCATGCTTGTGGAATATAGGGTAAAACAAACAAACAAAAATAAGTTTTAACACAAGTTATCATTAAGAACTTCTGTTTTCATGACTATTTAAATTCAGGAGAATGCTTGGTTTTCTTTCTTTCCTTAACTAGAAAAAGAAATGCAGCAGTAGCTTGAAAACAATAGGATTTCTGTAGAATAACTCTTAACATCTTATTTTTGACTTTGCTTTGCTCCTTTGTATTACACAACCATGTTCCAAGAGATCTATTATTAAATTGCGTTACTGTATTTTGTAAAGCCAAGAATACAATGGAAAAACTCACTTAAAAGAGAGAGCATATAGTATTTGTGATAATTATTAGATTGAACATTTGAACACAACCTATTACTCATTAGTCTTAACCAGTTCTATAAACAAGATCATATGACTGTAAGGTTACAGCATAGGCATATGGTGAATCAGTGACAAACCCGGGTACAGGCATGTGTGCAGGGCTTCTAAGTCTGTGCATTGTGGCTTGAGTATAGTCAATAAGGTATGTACACAGTTAAAGGTAAAATTGCCTTTAGAACAAAGTAAGCCACAGTGTATATTTTTGTCACTTCAGCCTCCACATGGCTGCCATAGAGATGTTTCTAAAGAACACATTTAATCATGTCACCAAACAACTTAAAAGATTTAAATGGCTCCCTTAAGCCTGGTATGAGAGTCTCTGTAATCTGGCACCTGCTGACCTATGTCATGGACCTCAGTCCTATAATTATACCTCCTTTTTTTATGGAGCCTTCCTTGACAATCCACTCCCTATCACCGGGGAGTTGGTCCTTCCTAACTCAGAGCTTCTGGAGCACCACATGCAGATTTCTAGTAGTCATTTTTACATTACATTATAATTGTTTGCACTTCTCTCTCTAAACAAGACCTTTACTTGACTGTTATTGATGGCAAGAAGCAATTTTTATTTTAGTGTCCCCCGCAATTGGCATAAAGCCCAGTACAAAACAGACAATAAATAAAGATATTATGTGGATTTAAAATGTAAGATCTATACATAAGCCAGAGATCAGCCCAATAAAATACAGCCATCACCTGGAGCCTCTTTCTTAGTCCTATATTAGGACCAAAATCTTTGAATTTTGACAAAAATCTCTGCCACTTCCAAGGTTCCAGTGTCATCCTCATTCTGGCAGACAGTCTCCAAGATGGAATGTCCTGTTCCCACTGTCTTCTAAGAGCCACTAAAACTCATTTCATTTAAGACATTCTGGCCCCAAAAATTACTACATCTGCTGATATTCATTGAAACCTCCAAACTTTCTCTCAGGCTGTTTGCCATGAGCTTTACAGGTTTAAGAGTTAAGTCAAAACTGCAAACTAAGCTGGGCTTAGCATTTTTAAAGCAGCTGACCCCCCATTTGTTAGCCTACTAAGTATAAACCTCCTGACTCCAGAATCATGGTACTTATTAATATTTGCTGATCTACAACTCATCACTCTCCATCTGACTTCCCTCACAGCCATGCTACCATTTCACTTCTCAGATTAGCATTTTAGAATACTTTCCCTTCTCCACTTGGCTCTGCTGTGTGCCCCTGATGTTTCATTCTTGTTAAATTGTTCGGCCTCGAAGCATTCGGCTGGGGGTAGCTGGAACACCCAGCAAGCTATCTAAGCCAGTTCCGTCCCTGGAGCACTTAGTGCTTGAGCGCCAACACCTTGAATTAATCGCAAATTGTTTGAGAATATCCTATTTGTTTGGTTGCTCATTATCATCTCCCTAGTTACTGCCTTATCCCTTAAGCCAAAGGACACATTTTCAGATTTTAAGTAAATTGGAGTAATGGATGGGTCTGGATGGAATGACAATAACTCTCCCTGTAAGTACCAGCTCTTCACTGTCTGCCTGGAGAAACCAAGTGACCTTCCCCTGTTGCTGATTCTGAGATATCCAAGACTCCTCCTTGCTGGAAACTTCTGTAATGCTTTTTAGCAATGACTAACAGAAGCTTGTTTTCTTATCCTTACAGGGCTTCCGTAAGGATTAATTCAGTTAATATAAATAAATCTAGGTGGTGAAGCACACTACACACATTGTAAATAATCAATAAACTAACCATTTTTGCAACTGAATTTTGGCAGCTGTATTAGTTTCCAAAGGTTGCCATAACAAGTACCAAAACTGGCTTAGAACAATAGAAGTTTATCGTCTCACAGTTCTGAAGGTTAGAAGTCCAAAATCAGAGTTCGCAGGACCACGGTTTCTCTGTTGGCTCTATCAAGGCAGCCTGCATTGTCTCTTCTGCTTCTGGTAGTTGCCAGCAGTTCTCAGGGCCTTGACCTGTAGATGCATCATTGTGGTTATATGGCCATCTTCTCCCTGTGTGTCTTGATATCATCTCCTTTCTGTGCTTATCTGTCTCTGTCCAAATGCCTCATAATGACACCAGTCCTATTGGATTAGGGACTAATGACCTCATTTTATCTTTATCACCTCTGTAAAGATTACATTTCCAAATAAGGTCACATTCTGAGGTACTAGGGATTAAAACATCAATATATCTTTTGGGGAGAACACAATTCAATCCATAACAGAAGTGAGAGATAGCAGAATATGTTACCTTAAAATATGACTGTAGGAGTTTAGGACATGCTACTCCAAAATATGCCCCTTTGGTATATTGACTATTTTGAGCCGAAGGCACTTGAAAAACAGCAAATGCTGGGAGAGGCTTTCTCTGAACTCCTCACGTGTGTCTAAACACAGCTCTTCCGAAAGGAACTCACTTGTCATAAATCTCTTCCCCAGGGCCTTCATTAGGCAGAGAAAACTGACTCCTATCACAGGAGAGAAGGTTAGAGGTCAACACCACACTGAAACAAACTTTGCCACAAACTATCATATCTCACATATATGTTCTTCTAAGGACCCATTCAACTTTCCTAAAAATCATCCACTTTCTACTAAGAAGCCTACATACATCCTTTTTCCCCTTTCCCTATTAAGATAGTATTTAAGTCTGAATTCTAAGTCATCTCAGGGAGTTACTCATTTTCTTCTGTGTATCTCCCATGTATACATAAGGTATACATGTTAATAAACTTGTTTATTTTTCTTTTGTTAATCTGTCTATTATTACAGAAGTATCAGCTAGAACTCAGAAAAGTTCAGTTAAGTTCCATTGCTCAGTCATGTCTGACTCTTTGCGACCCCATGGACTGCAGCACACCAGGCCTCCCTGTCCATCACCAACTCCCGGAGTTTACTCAAATTCATGCCCATTGAGTTGGTGATGCCATCCAACCATCTCATCCTCTGTCATCCCCTTCTCCTCATGCCCTCAATCTTTCCCAGCATCAGGGTCTTTTCCAATGAGTCATGTGGCCAAAATATTGGAGTTTCAGCTTCAACATCAGTCCTTCCAATGAATATTAAGGACTGATTTCCTTTAGCATGTACTGGTTAGATCTCCTTGCAGTCCAAGGGACTCTCAAGAGTCTTCTCCAACACCACAATTCAAACGCATCAATTCTTTGGCACTTAGCTTTCTTTATAGTCCAACTCTCACATCCATACATGACCACTGGAAAAACCATAGCCTTGGTTTTTTATGCTTAAATGCTCTCTAGATTGGTCATAACTTTCCTTCCAAGGAGTAAGCATCTTTTAATTTCATGGCTGCAATCACCATCTGCAGTGATTTTGGAGCCCAAAAAAATAAAGTCTCTCACTGTTTCCACTGTTTATCCATCTATTTGCCATGAAGTGATGGGACCGGATGCCATGATCTTAGTTTTCTGAATGTTGAGCTTTAAGCCAACTTTTCCACTCTCCTCTTTCACTTTCATCAAGAGGCTCTTTAGTTCTTCACTTTCTGCCATAAGGGTGATGTCATCTGCATATCTGAGGTTATTGATATTTCTCCCAGCAATCTTGATTTCAGCTTGTGCTTCCTCCAGCCCAGCACTTCTCATGATGTACTCTGCATATAAGTTAAATAAGCAGGGTGACAATATACAGCCTTGACGTACTCCTTTTCCTATTTGGAACCAGTCTGTTGTTCCATGTCCAGTTCTAGAACTCAGAGAAGTAGAGGGAAGTTACTTTTCCTCCCCTGTAGAAGCCCATTTTGGTAAGGCTATAGAATGATTTTTACTTTTTTAATAACTGACACAATTTTATTTTGTTAACCTCCCTTTTCTTGCTGGGGTGCAGGACTCTTTACTTATATTTCAATTTAATTTCTTTTCTGTTCTTGAAATAATCAGATATGTTACCCCCTTGGGCTCTCACCATCCCCAGAGAGCACCTGCCAGGGGTAGGGAGAAGGCAGTGGGACATGTGGGGACCAGCTCTTTAGGGGAGAGAAAAGCTAAAGACCCCAGTTTGTAGCACTGGCAGATATCCACTATGTATTGATGCTATACGCAGTAGTCCCACCAGGGCTGATCCAAATCACCAACAAACTGGCAACATTCCTGAAAATTTAAACTCAGTCTCCGGAGCAAGTACGAACTGCTTCCAGCACCCCGCTGAAGGCATGGTCTGCCTTCTCATGACTGCCTTCTCCCTTTCTCCTCTCTGATTCTTCAACCCACATTTACCCTTGAACTTCAGGTAACTGAGGCAATAAAGGCCAACACTGACTTACTTGAGATGCAGCAAGTTGCTCTCTGCAAGTGCATTGTTTCTGGTAATTGTTGCTGTCTCTTATCCACCAGTTTGGCAGGGCCTTCTCTGCATGACTGGTGTCCAGGTACTAGATGTGCGTTGTTGGTTCATTGCAGGGTCCTGACAGGTCTTCCTCTACATAGGGTCTGATATGGAAAATCCAGCTTTATATTGGCCTCTAAGCCCCACCCCTTTCCTTGTGACATTTAACCTACAGACTTTTTGTAACTGGGATCCACTCTTCCACAGTCCTTCTGAGAGACACCTGCAAGAAGGCTTTTGCCCCTTCCATCTTCTTTGGCATCTACCTAATGGAGAATAATCTAAATATCTTTGCAAATAAAATGGTGGGAAATGCAGATATTCTCTGGTTCAGCCGTGTCTTTCCTACCACTTTCTCCTTGCCTAATTAGTATCAAACACTCTACTGGTCCAATAGAAAGCAACTTTAAAACAAGAGATCATGTGGAGAAGAAGGAACAGATGACTCTGACATCCCCAAATATGTACAGGAAAAGGAGAGGAGCAAGTCTAAAGTCCTTCTTTGAGTAGGACAATATGAATTCCACAATATGAATTCTGCATTCTTTCAAAAGTCATCGTCTTCCTCTCTCTGGGCCCTCCTTAAATGTGATTCACTGATAAAGATAGGGAAGCCAGTTTGGCTTTCCGAGCAGTAGGAGTAAAGATTATGACTTAAAACTGGCCCTTGGCCTTGGAGAATTCTGTAATTTTATTATCAGAGCTTTGAGTCCATTGTATTTGCTACATTATTGAGCAAACTTTGGGAGGAGAAAAAGATATTATTAATAATAGATAACATTATGAAAATAGAATAATCATACCTCACAATGCTCCCTTACATTATTATTCTAGCAGCGGAAGGGGAAGAAAAGCTTGTTTTTAATCAAAACTAACTCTAATTAAATCTGCCTTCCAAGTTGGAAGAACAGAGGGAGGAATTAATTTATGTTACTGGGAAAATAAGTCTCTATGCTGCCCTCTTTCAATGGCAGAGACTGATAGGTAAGAAGGATTGAGACCAGAGTAGACGACTTAGCAGAGCAAGAGCACATTCATTTGTCTTTGGGTACACAAGAAGATCCCTAGAGCAGAGACTGAGGATAGTAGGGTCTATTTCCACTTCCAAGGGGGAAGCAACAGAAGTAAAGAAGGGAGATGGACTTTTCTGGAGGTACAGTGGATAAGAATCCACCTACCTACGTAGGGATCATGGGTTTGATCCGTGGTCTGGGAAGATCCCACATGCTGAGGTGCAACTAAGCCCATGTGCAACTAAGCCAGTGCTCTGGAGCCCGCGAGCCACAACTACTGAGCCCACAAGCCACACCTACTGAAGCCCTCATGCCCTGGAGCCTGTGCTCCATGAGTGAAGCCACCGCAATGAGAAGCCCGGGTACTACAGCTGAAGAGTAGCCCCTGCTCGCCACAGCTAAAGAAAGCCCATGCACAGCAACAAAGACTTAGCACAGGCAAAAGATAAATTAATCATATATTTTTTAAAAACTCAAAAAAAAAGAAAAAGGAGGGAGCAAAAAGATAAAAGGAAAGCAACTCTGTGGTGACTGAGAATTGCTTTGTTTCATTTTTTTCTGTTTTCCATTTAAGATACTTGCTCTGCTAGGATATAAACCCCCTTTTGCATTCTCACATGTGCAGTAAAGACTATTACACATAAGTGTCCCCCAAGGGTAATTTTTTCATGTAATTCAAAGAGAAGGGGATGTGTACAGTGTTAGTTCAGCATGGGATGGAAAGAAGGGAACTTGTACGGGAGATGAGAGGCTAAGAACATGGAATAAGTTCTCCCAGAAGCAAGAAGTAGGAGCCAGCCCTGAACCAATATTAATCCCTGGAAAGGTATAGAAATCTTGAAGAAGACAGAGAACAGAAGGTCTGTGCTGACATCTGGGTTTTATTAATAATACTGTTGCTACTGTTATTATTCTCCACTAGGAAGCCAAATAGAACACACACAACACACCTCCCAATAACATCCAAGGCATGATAGCCCCTATATCTAGGTCAGGGACTTGTGAGAGGCCTATTATCAACTCTCTACATGCCTCTAATAAGCACTGACTTTTATTCCTACTCAGGGTCATGTGGTGAACAACTTGGAAAATGTAGCCATGTCCTGGAGCTGACATGTGGGTAGCCAGGATCACCTCAGGCCAAGTTGCTACGAACAGCTACTATCGTTCTTCAATCTTAAGTTAATAGAGGGTGAACAGCAGGTGCCCTCAAGGTGGCCATTCCTTTCCCAGAAACTGAAATCTGTCAGGGAGCACTGAGTGCACAGAGTTGAGTAAATCTGAGCCAATCTGCACTATTGTGAGGCATGCTGTCCCCGTGTCCTGCTGACCTGCTTGGCAAGAGCACGAGCTAGAACTTTGGTCCTAAACAAATATAAAATGTGCTTCTTTAAAGAGACAGCATTAGAAAGTTTTTGCTAATAAACTTTTCTTTTTAGGAATGCCACATCTTGTCATCTGAGAAGTCTCCCACGTGGCGGTTTTGCGATAGTGGCCACAGCTCTGTAACAGTAGCAGCAAAGCCCTCAGCTGGTGGTATCTCACTTTGTGAAATTCAAATCCACAGATACATACCCGGGACACTAGCGATCAATGTGCCCTCTACCGTGTCACAACATGAAGTGAGGGCACAAGGACCTTTCGGCACCTACTTCACACACTTCTTTTCAGAGACCTCAGTGGGTTTTTCTTTGTTGCTTTTTCCTGCTTTTTAGATGTGCATTTCTTTTGTTAGTTGTGTATTTTCCTCAACGTAGAGTGAAAGTTTTTAATATTTGAATTCCACAAAAGGACCTAATGATAATACAACTCAACTACTTTAAGCTGCCCTAAGCTACTGTGATCAACACACAGTATGCTGAGTTTCCAGAGCGGGCAGTGCACACAGCTCCTTATCAGGTGTGCTTTGGTGTACATTTACACCATGTGCCTGTGACTGTCTTTCGTCTTGGTAGAGTCCTTGCTGCTTGTGAGAAGGTGCACTACTACTTTCAATAAAGACAGCCTTTATTGTTAGGGTCACTTATTGTGTAAGCTTGGAAGAGTAACAAGGTTTGTGTCTCACTTTTCTCTTTCACACAATTGCTGCTGCTAAGTCGCTTCAGTCGTGTCCGACTCTGTGCGACTCCATAGACGGCAGCCCACCAGGCTCCCCCGTCCCTGGGATTCTCCAGGCAAGAACACTGGAGTGGGTTGCCATTTCCTTCTCCAATGCATGAAAGTGAAAAGTGAAAGTGAAGTCGCTCAGTCGTATCTGACCCTCAGCGACTCCATGGACTGCAGCCTAACAGGCTCCTCCGCCCATGGGATTTTCCAGGCAAGAGTACTGGAGTGGGATGCCATTGCCTTCTCTGTTCACACAATTAGGTTGTTGTATGATCTTCTGTCTAGCAAGCTCCCTCATGAATCACCATGGCATACAAAGAAGAATCAGTTAGTGAACCATACCTCCAGTACCAAACTTCAGTGTACCCGGCACATGAAAGCAAAATAATTGAAAAGTGGAAGAGAGAAGAGAAAGAAATGAAATGAGGAAGAAGTAAAAGAAGAAAAGGTAATGGGCTTATTTAGCCATTAGGGAAGCTCTGGGCTCTCCTTGTATTTTCCATTCACCTCTGTCCTTGGCTAGAAAAACTGCTCTAAAAAAGAAACTCCATACCGGGGAGTAGAGGACGGGGTAATACTCTTAGGCTATATGAACAGTCTTTATACTTGTCAGCAAGTAGTTCCTTTTGTCCACCTTGATAACCCCAGTGTCTTGTACAGTACAAGTACTCAGTGGAGGGGCTGACAAATATTTGTATAATAAATGTTTAAAGCTAATGTGGAAACCATTAGATGAAAGGTTGATAAGGAAAGGGAATGATCAGGCTGTGAATATTTGAATTCAAGAATCAATATTTATATCACTAAAATGAAATGGTCAGATCCAATGTGCCTCCTGAAGCGATGTGATGTGAAACATATAACGTCATATTCTAAAAAAAAAAAAAAAAAAAACTGAACCTGAATTGGGTCAAGGTTGTAGAACTGAATTCCAATTAAAAAAAAAAAAAAGCATGTGGAGAAACAAATTAAACACCACCTAAAGGAAACAGACAGTTCAGGACATTCTACAGGTCAACTCATTGGTATCTTTAACAAGTCAATAACAAGGATAAAAAGAAATACCATGGACCTTAACAGAATTCCAATTTGACCAAATAAATTATACAAAGACAATTAGGGAAATTGTAACATGTACTGAATGTTAAATGATCCCACATCATTTAACATACAGTACAATAAAGTTATGACTATGTAGGAAAATATCCACATTTTTAGAGCTGTATATCAAAATAGAATGGTGTGATATTGGAGGTGTGCTAAAAATATTTAACACCCATGAATAAAGAGAAAGGGAATAGATAAATATTGTGTGGCAAAATCTGTATAATCTGGGTAATAAGTATAAGAATGACATGTAGAGGAGTACACTTTGTTCTTCTCCATACTTTATGTTTGAAACATTTATAATATAATTCTTTTCAAAGGTAAATACCCTGGGGCATGTTCTGCCCAGGAAAGGGCATAGGGAACTTTTGAGGGGCTAGAAATGCTCTCCATATGATCTGGGTGGTAGTTACATGAATGTGAACATATGTAAAACTCTTCAAACTGTACACTTAAAATTGTGCTTTTTTTTTTTTTTTTTGCTACTTGCTTTTTTATTTGCTTAAAAATAGTTTCAGGTGAGCATTTAAGTTATACTGCACTAAAATAAACAAACTAATCTCCCATCTTTAGGAGAGCAATTAAATAAACACCTGCATGAGAAAGTAAATGTAGTACATATCTGCTTCCCTGGTGCCTCCACTTAAGAGATTTCTGAGAATTCCTGCATCACTCTTTACCTAGTCTTCTACATGCCAAAAAGCAAGGACACTCAGTCACTGAGCATGCAGTCTCCATTTTTAGAGACTGGAAAAACTATCACCAAGTTTCTGAGGGTTTGAAAAAGAGGTAATTACAAGCACTGGCCTTGAGTCATCAGCATCTCAGCGTCCTGGAGAAAAGTAGAGGAAAAATTGAAGTGTCCTAAGGCAAACAGACTCAAGGAGAAAGACCTGGGGGAGGGTCAGAAGCAACAGCATCAGCAGAGGGACAGTGGCTCCCTGGGGTTGAACCTCTAGGTCTGTGGCTCAAAAATCTATGTTGTGCCAGACAATCCCACCCTCACAAGTGGATGCATGCTAAGTAACTTTAGTTATGTCCAACTCTTTGTGACCCTACGGACGGTAGCCTGCCAGGCTCCTCTCTCCACGGGATTCTCCAGCCAAGAATACTGAGTGGGTTGCCATTTTCTCCTCCAGGGAATCTTCCCAACCCAGGTATCCAACCCAGGTCTCCCACATTGCAGGCGGATTATTTACTGCTGAGCCACCATGGAAGCTCCACCCTTACCAGAAGATCCTGGGAACAGCCATGAGGGACAGGTGATGATGCTGCTCCTAGCTGCAGGAAAAGAAAGGAAGAGAATAACAATGGAGTGAGCAGCTATCAAAGGTCCTTTCCCATGGAGACCATAGAATGAAGCTTGGTGAATGTGGAGCACTAAGACTTTAGTGTAGTTTATTGTAATGACTGAATCTGATCCCTTTCATTTTCACAAGAGAATACTACAGAGAAGGGAACAGAATGCCTGAAAGGAACGGGAGAAAAGCAAGGAGGTAGGCAGCTCTGATGATCTCCAAATGACCTTTGAGGTTGTTCTTCCTTTGTCTTGAAGAAGAGCACACTTTCACAGCCAAGCCTCTATGGTCCAGGCCTATAGGATCTAAGAAGTCCCACAGCCATCCCTTTCAGTTCAAACTGGAAGAGTTTCTGCTGGGGTGGCTGATCAGCTCCATGGTTCACATCCCACTAATACCCTTTCAAACGGATGTTCCACCACACCCTTTGTGCTCTCTGCAATATATTGATAGACACTGAGAACTTTCAAAATCTTTAAATTCTGGTTCTTGTGTTTTACTATAAGCCTTCAGAGAGAAACAAACTGCTTCATCAACACTTTGCTTAGAAAACTAGTTAAACACCCAGTTTATCACTCACAGGTCCTACCTCCCATGAAATACTGGAATGTGAACAAAATTCAGGCAAGTTCTTCGCCACTTTATGACAAAGGATGCCATTGCCCAATAACATATTTCTCATTCCTGAGACTTTAACAGAATGGCCTTTACTGTCCATATTTCTATCATGCTATTCATGATTATTTAAATGCTTTATAAAGATAGATGCTTTCTTTATAAAACTCCTCTTTTCTTTCTGAGTTCTCTCATACCAGAATACCTTTAACAATCTTCTTACGGTAATCTTGGCTTCTCTAGCATGCATTTCAAAACTCTTCCATTTTCCACCCAGTACCAAAGCCACTTCCACAGTACTCCACCTCATGGTACCAATTTCTGTATTAGTCAGCTCTGGCTTCCAGAGCTAAATACCATAGACTGGGTAATTTAAATAACAAATATTTACTTTTCTCACAGTTCTGGAGCTTGGAAATCCAAGATCAAGTTACTGACAGATTCAGCGTCTGGTAAGAACCCTCTTCCAGGCTTGCAGATGGCTCTTTTCACTGTGTCTTCTCATGACAGAGAGAGAAAACTCTGATGTCTGCTCCTCTTCTTATAAGGGCACTATCTCATCCAGAACTCTGGTTTCTAGTTACCTTCCCAGAGCCCTACCTCCTAATACTGTCCTGTTGGGGATTAGGGCTTCAACATATGGATTAAGTGTATACACTCAGTCTATAAAATTACTATAGCATAATCTAGTTGATCCTGACTGTACAAACCTTATGACAATAAAGGAAGACAGCCTCAGTATGAAGCCAACATTGTAGATAGCAAAGCGGAAGAATAGATAGGGCTTTTGATAATCATTGACTGTCTGGACCATCACTCGTGGAAAGGCCATTTTACTGCTAGATTTACCAGTTACATAAGAAACAAATTCCCTTATAATTTAAGGTATTTGAATTGAAACCACTCCACTGGTACAGTGATTATATTCTGTACTATATGACCCCCAACAATGCTGTGTCTGAATGGAGTAAGCAAGGGCACCAGACTTCTGAGCAAACGACATGCAGGCTGGGTAATGGTCTGTGAAGTAGCTGGATACAAAAGTTCTGTCCACAGGGACATTATATCCAGACTGACCAAAATCAATCCACTTGGCTTCAAGTCCTTCAGTAAGTCTACTGGTAACAGGAAGAATAGTTGAATTAGAAGCAGAGGAGAGCTGCATATTGTGAAATCAATTTCATAAACTGTGGGTACAGTTTTTATTTTCTATCACAGAATATAAAAACCATATATTTTCCCCATTCTGAGAAAAATTTAGAAACAAAGAAAAATTATGAGTCCACGTTCATACGTTCAGCCTACCATCACCGACCATTTGTGTAGCCCTGACATCACCATTTAGTAACACCATGCCTCCGTAGGAGGAAGGCCCAGAGTGGAGGAGCAAGAGAGAAGAAAGTTACTGGGCCTGCATCTGCCATCGAGGGAGCCACAAGACAGCTAGATAGCAACATCCCCACTGAGCAATCTGTTCCAACATGCAAATCCATCTGAGAAGCCCCACGATATGCTTGTTCCTGTTTTCTCTGTAATGCTGGCTTTGGGTGGAGTTCTCCGACTTCCTTATTTCCTTTCATATGTGTCCTTTGAATAAACCCCTCTGAATTACAATGCCACTCTCTTTTGGAAACTGAATGTCTTTTTCAATATCCAATTCTTCCAACTATTTCCGTCAAAAAAAAAGTCCATCTTCCCTCTAACAAGTTTTATTCAAATTTTTTAAGTGTTTGTTTTAACAACCCTGGTCCTAGACTGCCAGGTCATAGTTGTTGCATCACTTATTTCCACCAGATGGCGCTGTTGCTAATTCTCTCACACACGGGAGTCCTATAAAATTTAATCTCGTTAATGAAAAAACACCAACAGCTGCTTCTCCTCGTTCCTGAGAAATTACCAGTTTTAACAACTACCATCTCTGTAACTAACCTGCTGGACACTTAACAACTGTCTCAGAGGGTTTCCTTAAGTGAAATTAGAAATTGAGCTAAGCCTTCAGTGGTGTTCTCTTAGACGTTAGCAAGAGAGATGAGTATTCAGAAAATAATCACACAAACACATAATCACCAACTTTGATTTGTGCTACACATCAAGAAACAAAGATTCCTGGCTGCTAATGACCAAGCCTGAGGGATGGAATGCATAAGGAGCTAAATTTAAAGGGGGAGAGGAAGCATTCTTCCAAACAGACGGAAGTGCTTTTAAGAAGGGACAGAGGCTAGAAGGATTATGGCACTTTGGACAGGCTAAGCAAAAGAGAAGCTAGAGCTTTGGAATTAAGGATAAGAGCAAAAGAAAGTTGGAAAATGGAGTGGTCCCATTGATAAGTCCTTGGTTTCAGGGACCATTTATATACTGATTATCAAATTAAATCTCTAATCACTCTCTTCCAAGTTCTATAAATGTCCCTACTTGATATATCCACTTAGTTGTTTCAAAGACATCCTCAAATACTGAACTGAAATCATGATCTTTTCTCGTCTGATGGGCTGTTCCCCGAATATCAATAAATGGCACAACCCATACTTCCAGTGGCAAAATTCAGAAAACCAAAGAGAATCCCTGTAGTCTCCCTCACCCTTAGGTACACAGACCATCTATCACCAAATTCTGTGCATTTTATCTATCAAATCTGACAGCTTTCTCTAGATCAGTGATTCTCCAATGTGGTCTCCAAACCAGCAATGTTAATATCTCCAGGGAACCGGTCAGAAATGCAAATCCTCAGGTCCCAACCCAGGACTACTGAATCAAGGGGGCCCAGATATCTGCATTTTAACAAGCCCTCCAGTGATTGGAAGTCCTGTACAGTCTGAGAATCACTGCTCTACAGCTACAGGTACAGGGTCCCTGAAAGTGAAAGCTGTTCAGTTGTGTCTGACTCTGCAACCCCGTGGCTATACAGTCCATGGAATTGTCCAGGCCAGAATACTGGAGTGGGTAGCCTTTCCCTTCTCTAGGGGATCTTCCCAACCCAAGGATGGAACCCAGGTCTCCAGCATTGCATGTGGATTCTTTACCAACTGAGCTATCAGGGAAATCCCTGCTACTGTCAAAAATCTGTTCTATCATTTCTTCTCTGGGCTACAGTAGTAGCTTTGCTATTGTTCTTCTTCACATCCATTAAAACCTCCTTCCAAGTAATTCTCAGCCTAGCATCCATTATAATCTACAAGAATCTACTCTAAACAACTAAATCCAAATCACTGCCGATGGGCCCAGGTTTTGGTATTGTGTAAGAGCTTCATGTTGAAGACCAAGACTGAGAACCAGGACTGCTGCTGAACTCATTGCGACTCTGCAGCCTCACTGGATCATAACCTGTAAGAGTTCACACGCAGGATGTATTAACAAATATTTGTTGAATGGCTAAACAACATTTTGGACACATTAATTAGTGTTCCCAATTACATAAGGAGTAACTGAGTCTACAGAGCTTAAGCATCTTGCCCAGATCACACAGGAAATGGTGTGGCTGGAATTTGAACCGATGTCAGGAGTTTTCCAACACCATAAACATAAAGCTGTGTTTTCAGAGAGATTTCCACAGCCTGATTCAGTGCCTGAGTATCCATAATGCCCAGGGTTGAGCTTTGCTTGATTCTTATTTGAACTGAGCTCAGCTTGAAGGCTACACAGTTATTTCCTTTCCATTGAAATTGCAATCTGCTCTAAGGAAATGAAGTTTATAGCTCTTGGGGTATAAAGGGCAAATATGCGGGAGAAGCCAGAGATCAAATGGTCAAGTACACTTGTTATAGAATTTTTCATGAACTGAATTCAAATGCTATCATTAGAGCAACTCCCCCTTGTATTTGAAAGGACAAGAACAAAGGATGAGGGGAAAGGCAGCTGTCCGTGCATAAACAGAAGGCAGATGGAATGGTCCAGGCTTGGGGATGTGGAGTAGATGCAGCCAAGGGCTGGGATGGGGTCACAAGAGGAGCCAACGCAGCAGAAGCTTAGAAGCTGTTCCTCCCCCAGTGGAACACAGAGGGAAACATTCAATTCCCTGTAATTCATCAGTGGGTCCCCTCCACATGTACCAACTGCACTTGCTCTTTCTGTGTAACAGTGAGTTGTAACTCCCGGAGGTCACCTTGTTTCATTGATTCTCACTTTTCTCACATGCAAAATGAAGAAGCTCAACTTTGATGACCTTGAAAGATGCTCTCTGCTGTATAATTCTGTAGTTCCATGACCCACAGCCAATGCTACTAGGATTTACTCTGGAAAGATAGGAAAACCCATAGATAGCAGTTATAATCCCCTTCTCAAAATTAGGAAAACAATGGCCCATTTATTGTTTTCCTCAAGTCCTGTTGCATCTGATTCCTAAAGAAAGTGCTTCAGGTCAAGTCCAGCCTGCTTTAAAGTCAAAATTGAACCATGAAGTTGAAAGCAAAATGAATCCAAAGCAGAGTGAGTGCCACTAATCTGCTAAATCCCAAAATTGAGATAAACTAAACTATTATTATGAACTAAACTATTATTATTACTAAAGAAAACAAACATGTAACAAAAAAATTTGATTTTTAAAGTTCATTTGTTTGCATTAGAATAAAGCATGTATAATTTTAGACAATTAAATCAAAATCAACCCAGATTGCCCCTTCATGGATCACTACCTTGTCATGGCGAAGGGATTTGCATAACTCAATGAAGCTATGAGCCATGCCATGCAGGGCCACCCAAGATGGATGGTTCATAGCTGACAGTTCTAACAAACCGTGATCCACTGGAAGAGGGAATGGCAAACCACCCCAGTACACTTGCCGTGAGAACCTCATGAACTGTGTAAAAGGCCACAAAGATATGACACCAAAAGATGAGTCCCCCAGGTCTGAAGGTGTAACCATTGGACAATTGTACTCATCTCCCATGCTAGTAAGGTATGCAGGGAAAGATTGAGGGCAGAAGAAGAGGGCGTCAGAGGATGAGATGGCTGGATGGCATCACCGATGCAATGAATGTGAATTTGGGCAAATTCCAGGAGATGGTGAAGGATAGGGAGGTCTGGTATGCTGCAATCCATGGGGCCACAAAGAGTCGGCCATGACCGCGTGACTGAACAACAACAAACCCGGATTGCACTTCACATTATTAAAACAGTACATTTGATATATATTTTATAATTGGATTGAAACATTTTTATAAGGCTTATGTCAGCACTAGGAGCAAGTAGCTAGGAGGCAAGACTGCCTAGAACACTGAGAATTAATTCAGATTTGATGTGCTTTTGTCCAGCATGTTCATTCCCCAAACTCCACCTAAAGAAATCTTGCCATTTCTTCTACTGTGTCACTTACCTGAGAAAGTTTTTTAAAACATAGCCCCCCAGATTCTTTGGCCTTCCTCCTATTGAAACATGGGATATATGTTCTCCCCCTTAAATTTGGGCTCTGTAACTTCTCAATAAAGAGAATACGGTAGAAGTGATGCTGTGCCAGTTTCCAGACACAGGCTTTAAGAAACTGGCAGCATTTACTTTCTTCCTTGGAACTCAGCCACCATGGTTTGAGGAAGCCAAACAGCCACATGTAGAGGCCAAGTGTAGGTGGTCCAGCTGACAGTCACAGCTGAGGCCTCAGCCTAGAGTCGGCATCCACTGCCAGACATACGAGCCACCAAGCTTTCAGATGATTCCGGCTCCCAGTTTTCGAGCTGTCCCAACTGACGCCACATGGTGTAGAGATGAGCTGTTCCCTCCCAGACCTAGCCAAATTTCAGCTTCATGAGCTAATTAAATGACTGCTGTTATCTTCAGCCCCTGAGTTTGGGGTGGTTTGTTATGCAGCAGAAGACTTCCTTAAATCCCTGCACCGTGGCCACAGCCAGCACTACCGTCAGTACCGCAGTCACGTGGGCAGTCCAAAGCAAGTCCCACTCTCTCCTCCTTCTGGGTACAAGACAAAAATGCACTTCCCACCTGCTGTGAATTTAGGTTTGGTCATATGATAGATTACAGCCAAAGGAAATTATCTGTGCCAATTCTGGGCAGAAGTTTAAAATCTCCTGTGCCATCCGCCGAATTCCCTTCTCCTGTCACAGTGATGGTGGAAGTCCACACAGACACCATTAGCCAGACTCCTCAGTGGAATGACAAAGAGCAGGGCTCCAAGACCAACCAGGCTGAAAGCTGATGATGACAATGAGCAGGGCTGCACTGCTAACCCAGCACAAGGGAGATATCATTATTTGTTGAGTTAAGCTACTGAGATTTTTAAAAATTGTTTGCTACCACAGCATATGACCAGGTTTCTCAATGTCAGCACTATTAATATTTTGGGCTAGATAGTTCTATGTTGGGGCACACTATTCTATGCACGGAAGGATATTCAGCAACATTCCTGGCCTTCGTCCAATGGTGATGCCAGTAGCCCCACCATCCCCAGTTGAGACAAGCAAAAACGTCTCCAAAGTTCACTAGAGGTCCCTTCGAGGGCCCCGGTTGAGAAACTCTGACCTAGACAGCTCCACCTGATGCAACTACCACCATCAGAGTGGCTTCCTCTTCACTGTTTTAAGCCCTTCACAGATTCTCTTCTATAGCACTCATGCCATTCATCACATCAACTTACAATTACTTCCTTGGACCCTGTCACCTGGAAGACTGAGAGCAGGTCCACCACAAAGGGTTGTGCAGTGTGCAGACTTCACAACCTTAACCTCAGAGATAAGCCATGGATGAGATCCATCCAACTCTGCTCACTATGCTATCTCCATGCAGAAGGACGAAATCTCTCTCATCCTTCTGGCTGAGGAAGAACCTTTTACAAAAATCACACTAACCCAGGGATGCTCTGATCCAGGTTGTGGGGGACACACCCAGATATACATAGAATGGGACTAGAAAATCAAAGTTCTACTGCCTGATATTGACACAGTGATTCTCTTTGTCCTGAATCTTGGAAAGAGATGGAAAGCTAATTTAAGCCCCCAGACAAGAGTAAGTAAAAGAAATTCAAGTTAAGACTGACTAGTTTGAAAAGAAACAGTGAAAAAAGTTAAGTCTCTTTCCTACTCTTGGCCGCCAATATTCCCTTCCAGGCCAGCCACTGACTTTAGTTTCTGTAATTAGTGGTCTTCCAGAGGAACACCAGGCATATACAGGTGATATGTATATACGGGATGCCGTCTCTTTTTAAACACATATGTTAGCATACTTCACTCATTGTTCTGCATATTCCTTTTTAATTTAAATACGCATCTTAGATGGTGTGCTATCGTTACATGCCTCATTGTTTTAAAGGCATACATTTAATTTCACGGGTAGACACTTCAGATAATCAGTTCCTTGTTGATGGACATTTGTCTCCAAGCTTTTAATATTACAATAATTGACCAAATAAATAACTTGGTAGGTAAAAAGTAAATTAAAATAAAATAAGATGGTCTGGTTTGTATCAAGCAAACTTTACCTGGATTCCCTAAAATTGGATATTTATCTGAATCAAGCTGGCATCTCCATTAAAAGACCCCCAAATCCCCAAGCATTAATGTGCGGGCCTGTGGAACTCTCTAATCTATGTAAATTAAGCACCAGTTAGAATGGTTTATTACAGTTTCCATGTAAAACATCAGCTAAACTGTATATATTAGTGCATGTCAAGATCAGCCCTTGTGTAAATTGTTTCTGAAAACACCCAGCCAGTAGGAATCACTGCAATTGCTGCTTATGGAATTTCCCTCTGGTTCTGCTCAAGCAACTCTTGTTATAAGTTAGTTACCAACCAGTTCAGGAGGTGACATGGTCAGCGGAATCCAGCATTAATATATGGGAAAGGATATGTGATTTCTCCTATCTGCCCACCTGTGCCCCAACCCACTGCCTCATCCCTACACAACATACATCCTAAGCTTGATGGATTAATTGTATCAAACTGTGTTCTTTGTCAAATTGCCACCATGTTCAACCCTAACAGGAGAACAATCTGATCCAATAATTTTTCACTGCCATCCTTCCCAAGAAATTTCCATATTCCATAGTCTCTTCAGCATTCTCTATCTTGGTCAGCTCTAATCCTGAGAAACTCTTTATCTTGAAAACTTTCACATACCCTTTATTCTCATGTGCTGTCTCCACTTCAGGAAAATACAGTTAATCCCTGTCATCATTTTTCCCTTCCCTTTTCTTCTTGTACTGTCTTCTCCTTTCCTCATTTGCTTCCTCTCTTTATTGTTACTGTCAACTCAGAAATAACCCCAATTATGATTGATAGGCATTAGAGATACTCTTCTATCCAGAAAAAAGAGAAATACAATGTGTATTACTCCTTTTTTTTCACTTTTTATTTTATATTGGAGTATAGTTGATTTATAATGTCATGTTAGCTTCAGGTATAGAAGAAAGTGACTCAGAAATATATATATATATATATATATATATGTGTGTGTGTGTGTGTGTGTGTGTGTGTGTGTGTGTATCTATTCTTTTTCAAATTCTTTCCCCATTTAGGTTGTTACATAATATTGAGGAGAGTTCCCTGTGCTATATAGTAGGTCCTTGTTGGTTATCTATTTTAAAATAGCAGTATGTATGTGTCCATCCCAACTCCCTAACTATCCCTTCACCCCTCACCCTTTCCCTGGTAACCATAAGTTTGTTCTCTTAAGTCTGTGAGTCTGTTAGGAGAAATACAATTTTTCAAATGAACTGCATATGATAAAGACTAGTGTAGTGAAATTCCCAGAAGTCCCCTTTAAAAAATTCTACCCACCTCTATATAAACCTATCTTCCTCAAGAAGCAGTATTAATGATAATCTGTTGCTATTAATAATATTCTGTAGCAACATCATTTTGTCATTACTCATTGCAATTTAGTGACATTATGCTTTATTCATACCTCCTTGAATTGAAATGACCTGTTTTTTGCCTTTGAAAAATGTCTATCTTTTAAGCTGTTGGAGAATAAACCGTCCCTTTCCCTGTACTCTCATATCAAAACTTTATTGCTATTCAATACCTATCTCATTTAGCCTTACTTAATTTGTATTTGTCTCTCCTTCTAGAGTCTCTAAAGATCCTTGAGAAACGTAACTCTACTAATGCTCAGAAACTACCCTGCCAGGATCACATCTGTCTGGCACATGGTAAATGCATGTGAAATGTATACTGAAATGATATGGGATTCATTCTGGACTACGAACCTAAAGATCATTCACAAATCCCTCTCCTTGAAATAACTGCATTATTTTTAAAATAACTAATTAATGGGTTTATTGATAGCCTACTTTAATCTATCATAACTTCAGATAGCTTGTAGAACTTTTACAATTTTTTATAATACCGTATTTTGTCAACAAAAGTCAAGACTGAAGATCAATATCAAGAGCCCAGCTAGGTGGGCCATAGAACCTTACACAGCCATAGAAGTTGGGCTACAAGTTTGGTTCTGAGCTTCCTGGCAGCCAAAGAACAAAGGAAAATATGTTCACTTACATGGATCTCATTATCCAGAAGGAAAAAAAATGCTGTTAATTGAGGAAAGCAAAATTTTCCTAGCACTTAGTTCTGAAACAAAAGGTCTCATATAATATTTCTCATAGGGGATATTAAATAGGCAAACAAGGACTCTTATTTGAAATTCTGATGCATAATTTATTCTTAGACTGCTAATGAAAAGTCATGTGGCAAGAGGCAGAGCCAAAGAGGTCAAAGTAGTGAAGTTAATTTATCTGCTCTTTAATAACAAAGATTATTAGCACATATCTAATAAGTAAAACTCATGTAACACCTAACACAAAATCCTAGAAGTTTAAAAATTTTGGTGTTGTTATTGGTTTTGTTTGTCATAACAAAGGAGACATTTAGGCTTCTGCTTTGTGGAAATTTTGAACAGGGAATTAGAGATCATTGACTCAATATTTCTGAGGTTTAGTCTGAGGTTTAAGACGTAAAACATTGAAAAAGCATGCTGAACAAATCTACATTTAATCAGGAGCCATTTTGTTGTTGTTCAGTTGCTAAGTTGTGTCCAACTCTTTGTGACCCCATTGACTCCAGCTCACCAGGCTTCCCTGTCCTTCACTATCTCCCGGAGTTTGCTCAGACTCGTGTCCATTGAATCGGTGATGCTTTCTAACCATCTCATCCTCTGCTGCTCCGTTTTCCTCCCGCCTTCAATACTTCCCATCATCAGAGTCTTTTACTGTTAAAACAGAAATAAATTTAAATGATTTCCCTTCAAAAAATCTAGTAAGAAGAATTCAAGATTTTCAAAATCAAGGGTTTGATTAAGTTTTCTTCCCCCGCCCCTACATCAAGGTAGCAATTCTATACAATCAGGATTCAATGTAGCAAATTAGCACACAACTAAAGAAGGCAGAGGCCAACAAGAAGAGAGAGAGACTTAAAAGATTAATCAACCTCTGTGCAAACTTCCAAAGGGGCTATTTGGGTCTCACTGTCAGAAGTAGATCAGCTTTTGGATATTAACTAAATCCCCAGTTATTATACAGACTGCCTACGCAAGCCAAGATCAATTGTGCTTTAAATTTCATTTTAAACATTTAGAAAAGAAAAAAATAAGCTGTATAGTCAGAACATTAACTCATAGCACAATTTTATAAATGTGTTTTTCTTGCAGTTTGCCAACTTTTACAAATCTTTGCATGTTTATTGTTAAGTATAAGATGCCATCATTCTCTCGAAAATGATTCAACATGAAAATTGATAGAGCTGTTTGACTAATTTTGTTTTCTGCCAGTTATCTCCAAAATTGTCTCTTAACCCAAGGGAAAAAAATACAGACTTATTTACAGTTCTATGGACCATAAGAATGTGAGATGTGGAATGCTTACCCCCAAAATAGTTTATTAATAAAAATAACCAGAGTTTTGTGTAACTTCTTATTATTGAGTTTAGGTATAGAGTTCTATGCTCAGGAAAAACAGTGGCAGTGAGAAGGTGAACAAACTGCTAAACAAAATATATCAAAAAACACATTTAAATGTGAACAGAATTTGAAACCAAGCTGAATTGATGCTTCTGGCGAGGTCACTATATGGCAAAACTATAATTCTTCTTTTAATAATTAAGCTGACTCAAGAGTACTCATGGCTAGAAGCCCTAACCCAGTGACAAACATTTAGAAATAAAGAAGAAAGATATAAATGTATCCACTGCATCTTGAAGTATCAACTGCAATTCCAGTTAGGATACAATTCCATAAACAAGCCATTGAACAGAAAAACATGACCATTACAAATGGCCGGGGACATAACCTAATATTTACACATGGAATATTCTCCCACTCTAGTACTCTTGCCTGGAAAATTCCATGGATGGAGAAGCCTGGTGGGTAGGCTACAGTCCGTGGGGTCGCAACGAGTCGGACACAACTGAGCGACTTCACTTTCTTTCTTTCTATAGTTCATTTTGGAGAAGGAAATGGCAAGCCACTCCACTGTTCTTGCCTGGAGAATCCCATGGACGGAGGGCCTGGTGGGCTATAGTCTATGAGGTTGCAAAGAGTCGGACACGACTAAGCAACTAACACACACACACACATTCTTATGAAAGGTAGCATTGAAGAAGCAATCTGGGAAGCTAAATGTAACTGAAGAAAAATAACTAAAGACCCCTAAACTAAGTTTTCCTTGTCAACTTTCGATTTTGTCTTATTCTACCTAACAATGATGCATTAGAGATACAGAGAACAAACTAGCAGTTAGCAGTAGGAAGAGGGGATGTATAGAAGTGTGAGATTAAGATATACAAATCACTATATCCAAGCAGCAAGGATATATTGTATGCTGCTGCTGCTGCTGCTGCTAAGTCGCTTCAGTCGTGTCTGACTCTGTGCGACCGCATAGACAGCAGCCCACCAGGCTCCCCCGTCCCTGGGATTCTCCAGGCAAGAACACTGGAGTGGGTTGCCATTCCCTTCTCCAATGCGTGAAAGTGAAAAGTGAAAAGTGAAAAGTGAAAGTGAAGTCATTATATAGCACAAGAAAATAGAGACATTGTTTTGTAATGGCTTTAAATGGAGTCTAAGCTATAAAAATATTGAATCACTATTGTACACATGAAACTAATATGAATTCATTTATAATCAACTATACTTCAATATAAATAAATAAATAACAATGATGCATCAACCACCCAAAGAAACTTTATATAATTTGAACTCCAAAAAGCTAATCTTTTGCCAATCATTATTGACTATTTGTCAGAGAAGGCAACGGCACCCTACTCCAGTACTCTTGCCTGGAAAATCCCATGGACGGAGGAGCCTGGTAGGCTGCAGTCCATGGGGTCGCTAAGAGTTGGACATGACTGAGCAACTTCACTTTCACTTTTCACTTTCATGCATCGGAGAAGGAAATGGCAACCCACTCCAGTGTTCTTGCCTGGAGAATCCCAGAGACCGGGTAGCCTGATGGGCTGCTGTCTATGGGGTCGCACAGAGTCGGACACGACTGAAGCGACTTAGCAACAACAGCAGCATTGACTATTTGTGAGGCTAAAGATATGGGAATAAATTCATTTTTCAAAAATAGTCCAAATAGCATAAAAATTCTTTTGAAGTTAGGATCAAAATGTTTTCTAGAGCAATCAGACTTTTGCAAAGCAGCCTGAACTTTCTGCACGTGTAGACAGAGGCAGAGATACCAAGAGTTGTTTGCCACTCGGAAACTTCTGACTAAGGGAAGAGCATCATGGGAGCATTTCTGGTTTGATTTAGATATAATCCACCCCTGAATGAGATTATAGTTCTGAGGAGGTGCCATGTTACCAGCAGATCCATATTCAAAAATCTTCCCACCCTTGCTTCACTTGGAAGAGACACAGTTCAATGTTAAATGAAACTTTCCCTCCAAGGCCACTGGATGTTTGCATTTCTCTGTCTGGAAATCCGAACTTGAAGTAGACTACCATGAGTAGATATTTCCAGTTGTAGTGTACAGACATTATTGAGGCAACTAGTTGGTATGATCAAACTGAAGTCTTCATGCGTAGTCTGTACCCATATGTACATGAGCACCTTCAAGTTTAGAAAAGAGAGTTGGAAGTCAGTGCCTTCAAGGCCTTAAACTGTGCAAGGGAAGATATGGAGACTGAGTCAAAACAGGGCAAAACCTGAAGCCGGGCTGGAGCCCTGTGCTTGTTCAGTCAGATACTATGAATATAAAGGAAATGAGAAGGGTGTATGTAATAAAACTGCTGATTGAGAAAGAAATGAGTAAGACTGCACAGTGAGCAGATAGTGATGTTACCGGGAAAGAAATAAGGCAATTCTTTCGAGGCAAGAAATGAAGGGAAATACATCAGACAATATAGTGGGGAAATAAATGGAACTTTTGGTTGGTGCTTCTTACGGTACATCAAAATCACTTGAGGGGCTTGATAAAATACAGATTTCTACACCCCACACCCAAAGAAACTGTTTTAGTAGGCCTGAGATGACACCCAGGTATTTGAATTTCTAGCAAGATCCCAAAGTACACTGATTCTGCTGATCCAGGAATGACACATTTTAAGTAGTAAGGCTGTAGATGCTGACACATGATGGTCTGAACTACCGCTCTGTTATTTCCTAATTGTGCACTTTGGGAAAATTACCCAGACCTTCTGAATCTTAGTTTCCTCATCCTTAAAGATGATGATATATACTCTGGAAGAGTATTGTGAGAATTAAATGAAGCAACATATTTCAAGCACCTCAGACCTAGTAGAAACTTTACAAATATTTCCATTGTTATTCCTTCTGAGGACAGAGGAAGGGGAAATGGAATCAGGATCCAGGAGTAGCTCCAGGAAAAAGATAGGGCACTATGTGCCCAGAACCTAGAGCAGTGTTTCTCAATCCAAGGTGAGCATCAGAATCCACTGGGGTATCATTTAGATGTGGACAATTCTGGGCCTCATCCTTGAGTCAAAGACTGGGTGGATATCAGGAGAACTGGCATGGATGCTGGGGGATTCTGAGGCCAGTCAGAATGGAGACCACGTACACATAGAAATGTGAGTCTGAGATTTCCAAGGCAGAGAACTGGACAGCAGAGACCAAGCAGATGACACAGGGGACTGGGAAGACAAGGTTGTCAACTTAAGGGCAGCAATGAATCCCAGGGACAGGGGAGCCTGGTGGGCTGCCATCTATGGGGTCACATGGAGTTGGACATGACTGAAGCGACTTAGCAGCAGGATTGAGTTAGAAGAAACCAGAGAAAGCAGCTTGCAGAGAAGAAAGGAGTGGTAAAAGAATCAGTTTAAGTATGTGCCAAGGTTACCAGAATTTGCCTTGAACTTAAAAAAAGACAAAGTAACAGATGATATATAACACCTAAACATATAGGTGGTTAAAACCCCTCACTCTGGAGAAAGGTTTGGTTCTGTTCAGTTCAGTCACTCAGTTGTGTCCGACTCTTCGACCCCATGAATTGCAGCACGTCAGGCCTCCCTGTCCATCACCAACTTCCGGAGTTCACTCAAACTCACGTCCATCGAGTCAGTGATGCCATCCAACCATCTCATCCTCTGTCGTCCCCTTCTCCTCCTGCCCCCAATCCCTCCCAGCATCAGAGTCTTTTCCAATGAGTCTACTCTTCTCATGAGGTGGCCAAAGTACTGGAGTTTCAGCTTTAGCATCATTCCTTCCAAAGAACACCCAGGGCTGATCTCCTTCAGAATGGACTGGTTGGATCTCCTTGCAGTCCAAGGGACTCTCAAGAGTCTTCTCCAACACCACAGTTCAAAAGCATCAATTCTTCGGTGCTCAGCTTTCTTCACAGTCCAACTCTCACATCCATACATGACCACCGGGAAAACCATAGCCTTGACTAGACGGACCTTTGTTGGCAAAGTAATGTCTCTGCTTTTGAATATGCTATCTAGGTTGGTCATGACTTTCCTTCCAAGGAGTAAGCGTCTTTTAATTTCATGGCTGCAATCACCCTCTGCAGTGATTTTGGAGCTCAAAAAAATAAAGTCTGACACTGTTTCCCCATCTATTTGCCATGAAGTGATAGGACCAGATGCCATGATCTTAGTTTTGTAAATGTTGAGCTTTAAGCCAACTTTTTCACTCTCCATTTTCACTTTCATCAAGAGGCTTTTTAGTTCCTCTTCACTTTCTGCAATAAGGGTGGTGTCATCTGCATATCTGAGGTGATTGATATTTCTCCCGGCCATCTTGATTCCAGCTTGCGCTTATTCCAGCCCGGCGTTTCTCATGATGTACTCTGCATGTAGTCAAATGGAATATGTTGATTTTTCAAAGTGAACATGGTAGAGCAAAGTATAAAGGAAAGGGGAAAATTCCAGAAGCCCTGCATCCTCAAACGGGAGTCCCCAATTCGGACTACTCTCCTCAGATCAATTCCAGTGCTGAAAAGTGGAAAACTATCTACCGACCAATAGGAACTATGATGGGTTAGTTTTCTATTCTGCGATGCCTTGCTCATTCCGTTCCTTTCGTATGCCCTGGGGCACCGCTAAAGTGTTTCTCAGAATGGTAGGCTTAGAAAAAGACTGCAGGTGATGTGGTTTCAATGATAAATATGAAAAATGACATGTACTATTAACTCATTCTTGACTATACCCAGAGCACATGAGTATATTTTATACTTCAAGAAAGTTCCCTCATTGGAAATCCTTATTTCAATCTCCTGGGAGCACAAGCAGGAAACACTGCCCTGTGGCAAAGTCTGCCACACCCTCTGCTTGCCCCACAGCCAAGATCTGGAACTGAAAGCTGCACTGTCTAAATGCAAAGTTGTTCAGACTCCAAAACACTTCTTGTTTGAAAGAAAACTTCTCTTGGCTTTCAGAGTCACCACCTGCAAAAAGGGAGGGATAAGAACATCACCTGTTTGTCGATTGCCTTTTGTCACTGGAGAGATTAATAAGCAGATATACATTTAATAACATGAACACACCTGCACAGGATTCTCTACCCCCTCGTAGAGAGATACACACACATACAACAGATACGCACTTTCACAATAAGAACTGGGGAGAGAGAAATCCTTAGTGTTAAAGAAAAAAATGACATAAAGTTCTTGAGAAAGAAAATAAAAGTACAAGAAGTGAAGATGAAAACAGCCTGCTGGCTGGGTGTAGGTCCATAATGCATTTGGCTTGTTTTCCAGCAAGCTAATACTCCCCTCCCTTGAAACTCCAGCTTGTAAATATATTTATAGCCACTCAGACATAATACGCCAGATACTAAAAAAATCCACTTAGTCATTGTTCCTGGTGAACCAGTTTTGCAAGAGTTAACCTAATCTCTTGCATAAAGCTGAAAAGAGTTTGCCAACAGCTTTAGCAAGGAAGAGTCATGCTCCTTGCCTAAAAGTTGGCTGATCTCAATCAGGCTGCAACAGAAACTAAGCTATTTTTTATTTACGGAATGAACTGTTTCTGCTCTGGTTGGAAATGGAAGCACTATGGGTGTTCTGGCGAGAACCTGTGTTAATTGATGCTTCTCTCTGTTATGCAATCCTAGTGAGTGCCCTGAGAATTGGCTTCTTGTTCCTCTGCTTCACCCTTTCCTGGGGCCCAAGCACAACAGTCTGCTAAATTGAGCATTTCTAAATCAGTTGTATCAGCTAGTCTTATCAATTATCAGATTGATCAAAAAATTTTAAAGCAATTAATCTAAATTTTGCTTCCCGAGGTGGCAAACTACCTGAGAGCAGGAATAATGGCAGCTCCAGAATTTCTAAGAGGAGAGAAATGGACAGAGATGTTACTGGAAAAGGAACAGTTGGAGGCCGTACCCCAGGGACTTGACTAGAAACAAGTTGTACAATAAGCACATTTACCCTTATAATATATGCTATACATCAATAAAAAATAAGTTTTTCTGAAGATAATTTTGGTAAGATTGAGAAAAATCCCAGTTGCCCATATTATGTATTAAGTAAGAATGCCAAGGCTGGTGAGTGGAACGTGTTCCAGGAAATAGAAGTTGGGGATGCAGGAAGGGGCTGAGGAGAACCCATCAAATTATCCCGTGGTGCTGGGCAGGAAGTGGAACTGATTCACCCTGATACCCCAGCTCTTAGCATGGTAATTGGCACAAGCACCAGTTTGGTACATGTTTGTTGATGCAAAGCAGCACTGAGCATTAAGAAGAGGAAGGAATGATTAGCAAAGATAGAGGAGGGAAGGGAAAGAACAGAAGGAAGAAGGTTTAGAGAAAGAGGTCAAAAAGGAAAAGGAAAGGGAAAGGAAAAGAGGAGCAGGAGGAGAAAAGGGAGAGGGAAGAGAGAAAGAAAAGACCATGACACATTTGGATGAGATTATCCAAGATATCATGGGCCTCTTCAGAGTTCAAGTGTATTTTTCCCCTCTTGGCCAACTATATTATAGTTGTCAGAGCTCACCATGACCACAGTTATTGTTCTATGATGCTGGACTTTTTCATCTGAGATGCTTTCTAGAAGCAATTTCATACAGCTTACTTTGACATCTTAATGGAGATTCTGCCACAGGGCTCCTGCTCAGTGCCACCGTCTCTTTAGGCACAAAGGAAACCTGCTTTTCACTGACTTTAGCACAGAAAACATCCTCCTGGGTGTCTTCCCCTAACAAGTTCTTCTTGTACTTCCAAATGCTTGTTTGGCTGTTGGGAGGATATGAGCCCAGTTTTAATCACTCCAGCTCTCTTACCTGACTCAGAGATCCCAACCAGAAACTAATGCTTGACAGCTCTGTCATTTCCAGTCCAGAGAAGAAAAATGTCCCAAGTCCCAGATTATGAAGTAACAAGATGAGCAGTATAGAACAGACCAGAGAGAGAGAAAGAGAGAGAGAGAGAGACCAGAGCGAGGAGCCAGGGCCACCCTGAAGGCTGTGACCCTGTACCCTTCTGGTATAAGGCTCCTTTGTTTCAGTTAGTGTTGCCTTCTGGGCAAAATGGGCCAATAAAAGGCAAACCATCTGTGATACACTTCTCTCAGATGTCCACAAAATCCCCATAGTTATTACCTTCTGGGAAGCTCAAAATAACAAGCTCAACAATTGTCATTGTTCCCAATTCTTGTTCCAGACATTTGCAAATATACGAACATGGTATTTAGTTTTTAAACTTCATCTACTATTGTGGAATAATAATATGAATGACACAATACATGTAAACCCACTGTACAAGTGTAGTGTTATTTATCTCCTTTGAAGCAGAAAGATGGCGGTAAAAGGGAGGTCAGGATGGGGGGTGGGAGGAAAAGCCTGGCCAAAAGAAGTATAGAAGCTTCATGACAGTTGGCAGCTGAATCCTCTCCCCACACACAATTCTAGCCAGTAAAATTGTCCCCCAGGTATTAGGGGGCATGGTCTGGGAGATCAAACAGACAGCACCAGCCCTACCTTTCGAGGAGTCTGGAGTCTAAGCTCTATGATGGAGACAGATAAGTGAACAGTTATAATGCGTAAGTAATTCTAACAATGGGGGCAAATACAGTGTGATGGCTCATTTTCTATGTCAACCTGAATGGACTGCCAAGGATGCCAAGATAGCTGGTAAGATATTATTTCTTGGTGTTCTGTAAGGGTGTTTCCAGGTCAGTATTTCAGTCAGTTGACTAAGTAAAGAAGACTGCCTTTACCAATACAGGTGGGCATCATCCGACCTGTTGACAGCCTCAATAGAATAAAAAAAAGAATGAAAGGGTGAAACTGATCTCTTTGTTTGAACTGTGACATCCATCTTCTCCTGCCCTCCCAGGTTGGCTCCCCTGGTTCTCAGGCCTTCAGACTCTGAATGAATTGCACCATGGCTTTCCTGACTCTAAACTTTGCAGGCAACTGTGGGACTTTTTGGCCTCCTTAATTGTGTGAGCCAATTTTTATAATAAATCCTCTTACATATATTTCTACACATCCTATTATTTCTGTTTCTCTGGAAAACCCTGATTAACACACAGGAAGATGTGAGAGTATATGGGGACTGTAGGAAAAATGAGAAGAGAATACTTCTCAGAGGAGTTGATTTACTAAGTTTTGCCTTTGGTATGCATCATAACCCTCATAACCCCAGAGCAAGGATAGGTACAGAAAGTGACAAGGAAATAACCAATATCCACCTCGAATCACCTGGAGAAGGAAATGGCAACCCACTCAAGTATTCTTGCCTGGAAAATTCCATGGATAGAGGAGCCTGGCATGCTACAGTCCAATTGCAAAGAGTCGGCCATGACTGCGCCACTGAGCACCTTGAACAGCGCGGCACCTTATGTTAGTCTGGGCTTCCTCTGGTTATCAGTAACCTTTCACAACCTCCCTGTGGACAGGTAAGGTTTCCAGTCAAGTTTCAAAACTGATTCCATATTTATTATTGGAGAGAAGAGTGAAAAGAAATGCCTTTTATAAAAGGAAACATTTTTTGAAATTGGATCCTCAATTCAATCTGGTTTGACTAGGACTATGGCAAAGGAAAATTTTCAACTGGAGAAGTATACGGCCTCTGTAGTGGGAGCAGTCTCTGCAGCATACTTCGATCTTTGTTTTGCATCCCTGATATCATTATAGCAATTCTAGAACCACGGGGTCAGTTAGGATGGCCACCCACACTGGAGCACCCAGTGGCCTGGACACCCCATTAAGCGAAGGTCACTGAGCACACTCCCCTATCTATGTTCCTTAACCATCTGTTCCGGAGGAGACTCTGGTCAAGGATCTTCCTGTTCTCTTTTACTAGTCCCAATCCTGCCATCTCAAAAATTCTTTGTTTCCAAGGAACACCCATGCAGAACACAGAGCATGGTTATAGCCTAATGAAATAGTGAAAACTGGAGGAAAAAAAAAACAGAGGAAGGGAGACATTCTGAAAAGTAGGCATTTGACCTAAATACCACTAAAATGGTGCCAAAACAGACATCTTAATTAAAGAGTATGAAGTGAATGAGATTTTTTTTTCCTCAGAGTGATTTAGGATCATTATAAACCATACAAAGAAGAACAAGACCAGCCACTTTAGGAAACTATTACCTGCTTCCTTAACAGCTTAAAGGGAGGTATGTTCTCTTCCAAGATCCACACACAACACTAAATCACTGTGGTGGGTAGGAAGTGCTAGCACAGCATGTCAATGTCACCATGTTCTCTGAGAGCGTTCATCAGTGGCGGATTTTGAGGCTGCACATTCATTCTACCTTCTCTTATTCTAAACCCCTTATTTACAGAAGGACACACTGCTCATCAGCCCACATCACCCTTCTTTATTCTGAATTAGCCTTCCTTTCCTTCAACTTATATTTAAACAGATAAGAAATTTAAAGTGGTGGGTGTAGGGGGTGACAGAGTCAGACACTACTTGGCAACTAACACACCATCACAGGGAGTGAAGTTGGAAAGGATGTCCCTAAAGTTAAGTATCTGAGGGAGAGAACAGCTGAATGGGCTGTGACTAGACACATATAAAGTGGGCAAAGTATATGAATAGAAAATTCATCAGAGAGAAAACCCAAATGGCTCATAAACATGTGGGAAAAAAATATTCAACCTTACTAGTTATCAAGGGAAATGCCTATTTAAACAACGATGAGATACTGTATTAGTCTGGGTTCTCTAGAGAAATAGAATGGATAGGATATGGTAGATAGATAGATACAGATACAGATATAAAGAGTTGGCTTATGAATCACGGAGGCCAAAAAGTCCCAAGCTCTATAGCCAGCAAGCCAGAGACCCAGAAGAAACCCATGAATGGTTTCAGACTAAGTCAGAAGGCCTGAGAATCAAGAGAGTCAATGGTAAAAGTTTTAGTCCAGGTCCTATTGTGAAGGCAAGAGAAGATCCCAGTCCCCACTCAAAGACTGGCAGGAAGAGAGAATTTTTCCTTATTCTTCTCTGTTCTATTCAGGCTTTCAGTGAGTTGGATGGGACCTAGCCCCATTGGCGGAGGCAACTCACTCACTTTACCAGTTCAAACGTTAATCTCATCCAGAAACACCTTCACAGACACAATGTTTAAACAAATATCTGGGTATGGCCCAGACAAGGTGACACATAAAATTAACTACCATCACAGATACCATTTTGCACTCAACATGATTGACAAAAATTTTAAATCTAAAAAAAAGCAAGCATTGGCAAGGAAATGAGAGGAATCAGGAAAGCACCAATGGCTGGTGGTAATATAAACTGGTATTGCCCCTTTGGAAAGTCATCTGTCGCTCTCTGAGTATGGGTACCTCCCATAGTCTCACTTCTGTGAAAGGTTCATACTCATACAAGCAGAGGTGTTCAAGGATACACTTTACAGTATTGTTGATAATATAGTGCTATTCTCACTGTAGTATCAGAAAAGTAAAATTCTGTATCATAGAGTAGATTTTAAATGGTAAAATGAATCTACATGCTAAACCTCAAAAAATATAATGTTGCATTGAAAGAAAGAATATTGGAGCAACTTGATGGATCATACTGAGTGAAGTAAGTCAGACATAGAAAGACAAACATCACTGGATAGTGCTTGTATGTGGAAACTGACACGGGGGTACAAATAAACTTATTTATAAAACAGGAGTAGAGTCACAGATGTAGAAAACAAACTTATGGCTACCAGGGGATAAGGATAACTTGGGAGCTTGAGACTGACATATACACACTACTATATGTAAAATAGATAACTAACAAGAACCTGCTGTATAGCACAGGAAACTCTACTCAATTTTCTGCAATAGCCCTACAAGGGAAATGAATCTAAAAAAAATATATATATATATATGATTCACTTCGCTATATGATTCACTTCGCTATATACCAGAAACTAACACATTGTAAATCAACTATACTCCAATAAATTTTTAAAAAAATAAAGCAAGCAAATTGTAAAAGGATACATACAGTATGATACCATAAGTTTAAACATTTAATGTAAATAATAATAAGAGTGAGAGTGAGAGAGAGAGAGGGAGCAAGGGAGAAGTGATTACAGTTGGGTGGTTTGGCTATATTGAAATTTTACTTACAGAAAAGATTTGGAAATGTGTTGATTTCTCTTAAATCTAAGTTCAGAGTATATAGATGTTATTCTGTTTTATTTACTTTTCTGTATAATTGAAATATTTCTAATTAAAGATGAAAGAAATAAAATAAAAAACAGTATGATAGCAAGAGTTGACAAAATATAATGCATGATCAAATAAAAAAATATACACTAAAAAGATCTAGAAGACTAAACTAAACTGTCAGTGTTAGCTGTCTGTGGGAAGTTACTTCAGGGGTTTTACTCTGTAGTTTCTACATTTTTGTTTTGCTTGAACTTTTGCCATGATCATGAATTAACTTTGTAATCAAAACAATCATCCAAAATGTTGAGAAGGGGCAGAGCAGGTAAAGAAAGATGTAAAGAAACTTACATTTAGGTCCTTACTCAAAAAAACACCCTTAGAGCCCCACCCCTTGGTGTCATTTTTCAAAGAGTAGGCCAGAGGAAAAAAGGAATGCATTTATGTTCTTAGAAGCCAGTAACTAGCTAAGCCCTAATTTTGCAATTATGCAACACCAGCTGCCATTTCTGAACATTCACAAAGAACTAAAAAGGAACTCATTATGTTCCTCTGAAATCTGCTCCTCATCCTGTATTCTCTGTCTAGATAAATGTTGCCACTAGGCTCACTAAGTCCAATCCTATCCCGATACTACCGCCTTAGTTTAAGCTCTCTCATTTTCTTTTTCCTGCTTCGGGACTTAACCTTTGGAATCCATCTAACAAACAGAACTCATAGCAATCAACCTGAAGAATATTTGATCATATAAGTCCTTTCCTCAATTAAACACCTCCACAAAAGTGTTTGCTTCTCCTTACTGACAAGATAAAATGCCAACTCTTTAGCATGGCTTCTGAAGTCTGGAGCTCCTCATGAGCTAACCCCTATCTGTCTCAGCAAGCCGACCTCTTTCTATGCATGTCAGCCCTATAATTTCTCTGCAGTTACCTGTAGTCTCCTGTACTTTCCTCTGTGTTTTGTTTATCTTGCTCCCTCTGTGCAAAATGCCCTGCCCCTATCCACCTGGAGAACAGTACATCTGCTTTTTCCACAAGGTCAGCCCAGCACTTCTCTTATGAAGATTCTCCTGATTCTTATCCATATACACTTAAACACACACACACACACACACATTTGTTGACACTTATTTTCACTGCACTATGCTCTTAGTTTCCATTATTCTACAAGGGTCAATTTGGTTTTGTGCGGATTGTCTTACTAACGCTGTTGGTTTTCCAAACATGCCTGATACTGCTATATTCTATTATTTAATTGACCTTTCATTTCCTAAAATATTTTTAAATCTCTTATTTGAGGATAAGCCCTCTTTTCTTTCCTTTGTTTTATAAGTTTATTTCATTTTGTACATCTGCACTTTCATTTCAGGGAGGTGCGTGGCAGCACAATTAGTCAATACGAATGTTCAGTCCATCATCTTGAATCAGAAGACTAGCCAACCACTTTAGCATCCACTGAGCTAACAGATACTACACAATGGTGAAAAATGAACAAATTTCTAAAGACCTAAAACACTTAAGAATGCAGGTGAAGAATATTGTACTTAAGCAATAATTATCTAGAAAAATTGAATCGTACAGTATAGTAAGCTTCAATACTTGAATCAGTCGCTTTGCTTTATTTTGTTCTGATCATATCCATACTAGAATACAGCTTTAATCTAGCTTCCACTTTTATTGGAAAGGGGAGGTTTTAGACAGAGATAGAAGTATAAGAAATATGGTGAAAGTAAGAGTTTCTACTTTTTTGTACCAAGGAATATATTTTCTCCTCAGATGAAGCTATGTGACTGAGTGTTGGTCAGAGGGGAACATATTGAAGAAGGAAGTTCAGCTTTGTAGTTTGAGAAAAAGTGCAAGAGGAAGCAGTAAATTTGAGAAAAGGAGCTGACTATGAAATCTAAACCATTTTTATCTGCGAGATCCTAAACATTTCTCAGGATCTACAAAACAATTCCCAAAGATATAATAACCAATATGAGCCCCATGCCCTCTCCTTCGTCTCCCCCACTTCCAACTACTTACAGAGTTTCAAGCACAAACTCAATTTTCACAGGCTACAGATATAGAAATTTGGCCTCAGAGTAAATTCAATCTATGGAATAAAACAGAATCTAGAATTGGGTTGTCTCAGGAGATAACAATCAATTTTTAGAGCTACCGGATAAAGTCTGATTAATGAACAAAGATTCAAAAGGCAGAATTAATTGTTTGAAGCAAAATAAGACTACATAGGTACCTTAACTGTCTTTATTCAGCTGGAGAGCTATTTTATGGGTAATGCTAAATAGCCATGTATTTCTTCCACAGAAAGTAAAGAAGGACAAACTTCATTTGAGTGTCAAATATCTGAAGCTATTCTGGAGAAAGGAGTTACAATGATGAACAAAGAAGATTGTATACTTGAGAAGTTTAAAGACTAGTGGAGAATACAGATAAGAAAACAGACTATCACAAGAAAGTGTGTTAAATCCTACTATGAGGTGATCACCAGGTGCTATTGGAACTTATAGAGGAACATGTTTGCAGTGAGGAGGCCGGGAAATGTTCCCAGGGAAAGTGACATCTTCTCTGAAACTTGAAGGATTATCATATACTCAGGGGAAAGTTTATAGAGACTCATCATGGGAAGGGGAAAGAGAATCTCATAGCAGAGCAAAGAGCCTTGAGGATATCAGAGAGGGACTTCTGCTGCCACAGTAGAGAGCTAGAACTGGACCAGAAGGGTGGAGTGGAGGCAATGAAAGGGTTTGGGAGGGGATGCAACAAGATATGATTTGCATCTTAGATCTCTCTGGGTTATGTGGAATGTATTAGGAGATGAAATGGCTGAGTATTTGATGCTGGGAGCTCAGGTAGGATTCTAAGGCAGCAACCTCAGGAAAGAGGAGAGTGGTCCTAGACTAAAATAGTAACATTAGATTAGAGGGTAGTAGATGTGACGCATTTGAAAGATGTGTCTGTGGAAGAATCAACATGGGTAAAGAGAATAATCTAAAGCGAAACAAGCTTTATTCATCCAAGTCTAAGGACTTCAGAAAAGTCAGCTATTCGAAGCAGATCCTCTTTATGGGCCCTTCTTGTGTCTAGCCTGTTTCTCCTTCCTTCCCATTCTATACTTAAGTGTTCCCTTTCTATAAAGCCTTTCAGTATAGAATCTGTGCCCCAGGAAAACATTTCCCCTCCCCTAAATGTCTAGGCTAATGCCAGTTCTTTTCAATGTCCATGAGCTTTTGCCTTGGATGGAAAAGTTTTTTCCCAGCACCACCTATCTTATTACCCTGTTTTGAAAGGGTAATCTGTCAGGCACATCAAACGTTAAAAGCAAGAGGAACATTCTGAGGTTTGTAGCGTGTATATTTTTCTCACTAAGTCTTAACTTCTCAGCCATCAGACAAAAGAGAGGAAAACTGTTCCACTCTTCCCCGAAAAGGAGAAAAGCTTTTAAAACAGTTGGCAGAATCCACTATTCAAAATGGGAAAATAAAATTTCCAAGCTACATCAGATGAGAAAGGCAAAAGAACACATGTGTTCAGGATAAAGTTTGTTTTCACTTGGGCTAAAATATTGCTGCTTCATGATCCTAAGTTATTATCATTAGAGGCAGATTGTAGCTAACAATTCTATCAACACAATTCAATGCTTCCCCTAGGTTACTGTAATTAGGAAATATAGGGGAAGTTTTAAGCTGATCTCATCAAATAACAAAGAAACTCCAACATTTGTGAAAATACAAAATGAGAGAGTAAAGGATTGGTATGTAAGACTCAAAATTTCTTCTTTACCTCCAACTGATAAGTATGACTAGAGTTACTATTAGGACTTTGATATCACCTAGAAAATGACAATCAAAGAGGGCCTAGGTTCTTGGATATTCTGCTAGTATCTCAAACTCAACACATTAAAATTAGAATTCTAGGTGTACCTTTTTCTCTTCCCCTTCTTTACTCCCCCTTCAGTATCACCAATCTTGGGAAAAGCATTATCAATCACCAAAGACATTAACTCCTTTTCCTTCATTTTTGATCTTCCTCCCACTCCCACTGCTAGCTTAAGTCCAGTTTTTTCAGACTCTGAAATGCCTTAGAATCCATGGCCACTGTGTTAATTCTGACTTTTACTGTCTCTTGAACTGCTGGCACTCAAGTTTGATGAATTGGTCCTTTAAAGGTCCATCTACTCAAGGCTATGGTTTTTCCAGTAGTCATGTATGGATGTGAGAGTTGGACTGTGAAGAAAGCTGAGCACTGAAGAATTGATGCTTTTGAACTGTGGTGTTGGAGAAGACTCTTGAGAGTCCCTTGGACTGCAAGGAGATCCAACCAGTCCATCCTAAAGGAGATCAGTCCTGGGTGTTCTTTGGAAGGAATGATGCTAAAGCTGAAACTCCAGTACTTTGGCCACCTCATGAGAAGAGTTGACTCATTGGAAAAGACTCTGATGCTGGGAGGGATTGGAGGCAGGAGGAGAAGGGGATGACAGAGGATGAGATGGCTGGATGGTATCACCAACTCCATGGACGTGAGTCTGAGTGAACTCCGGGAGTTGGTGATGGACAGGGAGGCCTGGCATGCTGCAATTCATGGGGTCGCAAAGAGTCAGACACAACTGAGCGACTGAACTGAACTGAACTGAAACTGCTTCTATCAACTTTCCATCTAAGTTTCTTACGAAAAACCAAATTACTATTATAAAATATAAAGCTAACGATGATTTAAAACTTTCTATGGCTCCCTGTTGCTTATATAAGGCCAAATTTTTCATCTGGTCTAGAAGAATTTCTCAATCCAATCTCAATACACTTTCCAACCCCCGGCCTCACTGCAACCTACCACTGTAACCATGCAGTGGAAGCTTTGACCATACCCACCTCCAAATTCTGTTACATCTCTATGCCTCTGTTTGTGCTGTGTTCTTTCCTTGTAAGAGGCTTCCTTGATGGCTCAGTGGTGAAGAATCAGCCTGCTATGCAGGAGATGCAGATTCAATCCCTGGGTCAGGAAGATCCCCTGGAGAAGGAAATGGCAACCCCCTCCATCATTCTTGCCTGGGAAATCCCATAGACAGAAGGAGTCTGGCAGGCCAGAATCTATGGGGTTACAAAAGACTCAGACATAACTTAGCAACTAAACAACAACAACAACTCCTTATAAGTCCTACGTCTGAACCCTCATTGTCTACCTGGCAACTTTCTCCTTGATCTGAAAGACAGCCCAAGTGCCACATCTCAGTTTCTTTTTCTTTAATAACCCCTCAAAATTTAGTTGGATCCTTCATTTCCATATCACAGTTAACAAACTGTCATCAATATTATAACAATTATCCCAGTATGATTATACTTTTACTGGGAAAGTCTTTGATAGATTAGGCTGTAACTTCTTTGTGTCCCCAGTCCTAATGCAATATTAGATGCAATAAGTATTCAAGTGTTTGTGAATTAAGTTCTCTCCCCTAGTAATAATAAATGTGAATGATTTTCATGTATAATCTCAAACCTCCAGTTATCAGAAAAATCAACTGATTCTCAAACAATATAGTATGGTACAAATGTATATCATAATATATATAAAATGTAAATTATATTAAAATATGTCTTAAAAATTATATAAAAGCACTGTTTCTTCTACAAAAAGTTGAGTGGATCACATAATACAGCACAGGATAGAGTAAATTTTATGCATACAAGAATTTTAAAAGAATAATGTAATGTGAAACCAGTGACCAAAAAAAAAGTGCTTTTTTATTAGAAACTGCAAGACCTTTGCCCTGGAGTATATAACAGAATTTAGTCAGGGCAGAAGACAGTTCAATTTAAACAATGAATCAATGTTCAAGGGTAACCAAGTGGATAGAATAGTAACTACGGGTGTTCTACAGCACTGTGAGAAATTGTTGGACAGTAATAACAATCACGTTGTAATTATCACTGACTTGTTTATGACCAAACCTTCCAATATTTGAAAGTATTTCTTAAAAGGTAATGAAGTAGAGGCAGAATTGAGGAGCAGTGGTTTGAAATTGACAGCCTGGATTTAAACCCCAACAGTAAACTCCCTTCCTCTGTTGACCTTTGGCAAGTCACTGTAACCTTGCTGAGCCTCAGATGGCTCTACTCCAAAAAGGGATGGGACCTACTTCACAAGATTGTGAAAATTAAACAAGAGAAAAACAATGTGGGCTTTGGAGTAAGCCCTTACTAAATGTTACCTGCTGTTATTTGTTGACATAGTTGTTCTGTTTATTACTATGGCCCATAGTGAAATTGGGCTTCCCCGGTGGCTCAGAGGTAAAGAATCTGCCTGCAATGCAGGAGATGTGGGTTCAATCCCTGGGTCAGGAAGATCCATGGAGGAGGGAATGGCAACCCATTCCAGTATCCTTGCTGGGAAAATCCCATGGACAGAGGAGCCTAGCGGGCCACAGTCCACAGGGTTGCAAACAGTTGGACGTGACTGAAGTGACTGAGCACGCAGTGAGACTAACACACTCTCTTCATTTTATCACCTTTACTTGTCACTTCTGTGATCTCTTAAAACTGATAGTTTAACTTGCTCAGTTCTGATTCCTCTACTTCCACAAATACCCACTATGTGGTTCAGAGAAAAAAAGCAGAAACCTGGACACAGCTGTTAATTTTTCCTCTCTCTTCAAAAGTCCAAAAACAGAGCCCTGCTGTTGTCATTGTCATGTATCTGATTGGAAATACTCATTTTCTGGGAAAATAAAATCCAAGTATCTCTGCCTAATCAGTGTCCCCACAGGGCCCAATGCAATCAAAAGAGTACAACAATAATTATCAAGTTTGCAGGGTGGGTAAAGTGAAGTTTAATTGAGGAGACCTGGTGAAACTTGTAAAACATCACCTGTGGAAGCAGACAGGCGATATACACCCAGAGGAAGAAAATGACAACTCTGTCAAAGATACCCACAAATTGAATCTACATTAATGTAAGGTCAGACACATGAGGCTGACTCAGGATATATAAGTAGATAGGAGAGCCCTAACTTTTGTCTCACCGAAGTTAAAGATCAATGGCCAAAAATGTTTATATATGCATGCGCAATTCTGTGGTACATTCATGCAGTGCTTTTGTGATCAGATAGATACCAGTGCAATTTGACTCTCAGGAAATAAGCAGTAGTAACTTACGACTTAGGACATAATTGTTTTCATCCAATCATCCGAATTTTATGGGTGTATATGGCAGGTATTAATACCTGCCTCCTGAGACTATTGCAATAATTAGTGTTTTCAACAATGTTTTGAGCTGTAGAAAGATACAAACAAGTATGGGAAGATGAGCTATGGTTATCAGATATAACTATTATTTATTTTTCCTTCAATCAAGGATATATAAGGGCCAGTGGTTCCTCACGTACTTATTTAAGAATGAATTGATATCCCTCAGTCAAATTAAGGCTTTCAAACAGTGGGATTCTTCCCTAAATTAAACCTGAACTCAGTATGTTCCAAAATAGTTAATGCCACTTAAGTACACTGAAGTCTGGGTATTGTACCCTTGTTGCTAATTTCACTTGTGTACTTCTTCACCCTCCCAGCGTTCAACATGGTTGACTGATGATGACCCTCTTTCTTTAGCCATTCTTTTATTTTTTATGCGTGTGTTTTTTTTAATATAGCAGAATTATGGATGGAAGATTTTTCTTCACCTCTATTTTCCAAAGTTTAACCATTCTTTTTTTGTTGTCACTATGATACCATATTTTACTGTGTTTGATTCTACTTTGCAGGTTCTTCTTTGCCTGTTTCACAGTTTGTTTCTTTCCTAGGTCCTGTTGCTTGCTTTTTGAATTCTCTGCTCCTGAGCAGCACTGCCCACCACTGTGGTTCCTAATGAGAAACACTGAACGCTGTAGGAATTCAGAGTGGAACCTGGTCCTTACAGAGGGTGTCAGGAAAAAGGTGGTATGTGAGTTGATTCCTTAAGAGTGTGGGAAAAGTGGGCCAGATAAAGTTTCTGGTATAAAAATTGAAGCTGTTTGTATAAAATTGTATTTCTCATTCTATTGTCTATTCCAGCTTGCTCTTTATAAAAGACATGTTTTCCTCTAAAGGAAATGTTTTCACTCTAGTGTCTCAAACCTAAATGAAGTCCACTTTAAAGAGTTGTAGAAGAAAAAGAGACTCACCTCATTCTTACATCAAAATACATTCACTTAAATTCAGTAAGATATCCAAATGAAAAGTTATGTGACTTCCTTAGTCCTTCAGTTTTTCAAATAAGAATTCTTATGATTGCCGAGTATACTTTTCCATCTAGAGAGAAAACTACACTTTTATTTGCATTTCTAATGCAAAGAAGAAATGCAAGAGAATTGTTAAAGAGGAAAATTATACAACTTTGGGGGCTAAAAGGTTTAACTTACAAACACAGTTTTCAAAATATTAATATTTTAACAGAACTCTTTTGTGTGTTCTGTATCACATGTACACATAATAATATTTTAACAGAACTCTTTTGTGTGTTCTGTTATGTATCACATGTACACATAATGCACATGTGATAAACATTTTAAAAGGAGATCTAAATATCTTTCAGCAAAAGAGAGCAGATTGGGAGTAGAAAAGTCATTCTGGGAGGGATGTGGATTTTGATGGATTCCCCAAAGGAGACAGGTGGTATGGCATCTAGATGACTTTGCAATTTTATTGAACATTTTTATATTTGTGAAGTGCTTTAAAATAACTCCTCATGACAAGCATGTAATCCAGATAACCATTATCATCCCAATTTTTGAAAAGATGAAACAGAGATCAACAAAGCAAACTGCCCTCTTCCAATAGAAAAGGGCAAATGGTAACAGATTAGAAATCAATGAGCCTGAAATTCTGTTTTGCTGTGTGAGCCAAACTCTGGGTCTACCTGTTGGCTGAGTGCTGGTCAGCATTTGCCAAATTTGAACAAACAAAGCAGTGCACAGTTGTGACAGTTCATCCAGATTATTCAGGTCAGAATTTCCCTGTGACCCTGGAATCTCAAAAACAATGTAACCTGAATTATTTAACAAACTCACAGTTTTAGGTTTAGTTTTACTGTGTGAGACACCAAGATGTTAGTGTTTTACAGGAAACAGAGATTTAACTCTCATTTGGTTGGGCTGAGGTCAAGTAATGGGAGTGACTGGGAATTTTGCTGCGAAAGAGAATGAGACATTTACTAAATATGTAACATTTACATTAACATTAACATAGGAGAAACTTTCCTATGTCTTCCATTTGCACAGTTCTCCTCACTGAAGAAGTACTTTTTATTTTATTCCTGGCTACCCTTACTGTCCTAAGGAAGCATATCTACTCTCTCTGAATATAATCTGAAATGCTATTTAATGTTTAATATTACATATAATAATAAAATAATGAGCTCCTAGAATCTCTTCTGGGTTCTGACACACTCCACACTGGCCCAGCTGCAGAGAAGGAACACCAGCCAGAGCTCTAGATATGCACAATGACAGTGTAAATTAAAGAAAAACAAACAGCTTGTTTTTCCTCTTCACCCTCTCTAGAATCAAAACACAGGAGAACCTGAGCGAGCAGAGCAAAGCCACAGGCAAATGATTCACTGGAAATCTTGAATGTTTGCTAGGTAAGGTCTTCAGGGGCCTCTCAGATCAAAAAGCCCAGGCCCTTCTGCTGCCAGCCCTGACTCACTTGGGAGAAGCCCTGAAGCATGTCTCCTCTGATATCTGCTATCAGGAAGGCTCATGACCCAGGGTTGGTGGTAGTATTGTTTGCTTTTTAGTCTTTAATTTTTTGTGTGCATTTGTCCATTTGTTTAAGGCTTATAAAGTAAGTGTTCCATAGTAAATATTTGGAAAAGATAGAACTTTCTTTTTTCAACAACAAGGAAAAAAATATCTCATAATCCTATCCAGAAGCACCTGTTAACATTTCTATCATTTCATTTAGACCACGGTTTCTCAACCTCAACACTGTTGACATTTTGAACAGTTTAGTTCATTGCTGTTTGTGTGTGTAGGGACTGTCCTGTGCACTATATGATATTTAGCAGCATCCCTGGCCTCTACTTAAGATGTTGGTAGCAATCCACCCTCAACCTCCAATTGTGACAACCAGTTGGGTCTCCAGACATTATCAAATGTCACCTGCGGAACAAAATTGCCCTAATGGAGAACTGCTTTGGAGAGTTTATATTTGGAAAGCAAGAGTATTGATTTGAGATTTATATATGAGAAAGTTTTAAGAAAGTCATTAGGGATGGGGCTCCCCTGGTGATCCAGTGGTTAAGAATCCTCTTGCCAATGCAGGGACATGGGTTAGATCCCTGCTCTGGGAAGATCCCACATGTGATGTGGCAACTAAGCCCATACACCACAGCTACTGAGCCAGAGATCTACAGCCTATGAGCCATGACTAATTAGCTTGTGTGCCACAACTACTGAAGCCTGTGTGCCTGGAACCCATGCTCTGCAACAAGGGAAGTCACTGCAGTGAGAAGCCAGAGCACTGCAACTAGAGAATGGCCCCACTCTCCACAACTAGAGAAAAGCCGTAAGCAGCAACAAAGACTCAGCACAGCCAAAAATAAATTAATAAATTAAAAAGAAATTCCGTAGGGAGAACTTAGTCCAAGCTGTCATGTCACCATGAGAAGGCTCATACAGACATGACTTGTGCAAAGTTATCCAGTGGATTAGTAGTCAGATTTCCTGAGCTTCTGATCTACAGATCTTTCCACTCTTTTCCTTGTGTTACTCCTGTATTCTTAGTTGATGGTCACATATGTGGGACACAGTCAAAACTGTCTTTTTCTGTGGCTCTTAAATTTCAAATCAGTTATCATTCCTACTACACTGTGTGATTTTTTTCCTGCTCTTCATACTTCTCCCTAACCAATAGTGACCAGTTTCATGGGTGATGATAGATTCTATTTTACTAAAAAGAAATCTGACTTTCTTAACTTAACAGTCCTTCTGCTAAGGGGTACTCAAGAAACTTCCATAAGTTCTTGTGATTTTGTTTTTCTGCTCATTAGTTATCTATCCATAGGGCAATAATTTAGTGATTAGGGTCTATTTTCTTCCCTCTTTGTACTGATTAATTCCACTAATCTAAATAGCAGCTCTAAATTTCTTTCCTGGAAATCCCCTGCTTCAATTCAAATTCAAAGCCCTATCATCTTCCATCTGACTAAAGGAGCAGTCTCCTTGCTTCTACTTTTGCTTCTCTGTAACCCATAATCCACTCTTCACAGAGCTCTTTTCTTTTCAAAATGTAAATCAGACCATGCCATTCCTCTGCTTAAAATCCTTCCATGGCTTTCTATCACACTTAAAATACAAATTCCTTGCCCTGACCTACAAGGCGTTATGCCTTGCCAACTCCCTACCCCTCTTCTCTGGTCATTCTAGCCTTGTGGTTTGTTCTCAGACATTCCAAACTCTGCCCACCTCAGGATCTTTGAGCTTGCTCTTTTCTCTGTCTGGAATGCTCTTCCTCCATGTTCCTGTGACTGATTCCTTCTTATATCTGGTTTCATCTCCAAAGTCAGTTCTTCAGGGGAGGGTTCCACCTCGTCATCACAGCTTCCCCTACCTGCACCTCAGTGATTCTGGATCATGTTACTCACAGTATTTATTATTATATATTGATCTAAATAATGATATTTATTAGTTTACTTTTTATTTACATAGATTATTGCCCCCCCCATAAGAATGTATCTAGTTTCTTCACTCCTCTATCCCTATTCCCCACAATACCCTGCAGATAGTACATAATACTCAACAACTGTTTTTGAATTCAGTTCAGATCACTTCAGTTACTCAGGCATGTTTGAATCTTTTTGACCCCATGGACCGCAGCATGCCAGGCTTCCCTGTCCATCACCAACTCCCAGAGCTTACTAAAACTCATGCCCATCAAGTCGGTGATGCCATCCAACCATCTCATCCTCATCCTTTCTCCTCCCATCTTCAATCTTTCCCAGCATCAGGATCTTTTCCAATGAGTCAGCTCTTCACATCAAGTGGTCAAGTTTTGGAGCTTCAGCTTCAGTATCAGTCCTTCCAATAAATATTCAGGACCGATTTCCTTTAGGACTGACTAGTTGGATCTCCTTGCAGTCCAAGGGATTTTCAAGAGTCTTCTCCAACACCACAGTTCAAAAGTGTCAATTCGTTGGTGCTCAGCTTTCTTTGCAGTCCAATTCTCACATCCACACATGACTATTGGAAAAACCATAGCTTTGACTAGACGGACCTTTGATGGCAAAGTAACGTCTCTGCTTTTTAATGAGCTGTCTAGGTCGGTCATAGGTTTTCTTCCAAGGAGCAAACATCCTTTAATTACATGGCTATAGTCTCCATCTGCAGTGATTTTGGAGCCCAAGAAAGTAAAATCTGTCACTGTTTCCACTATTTCCCCCTCTATTTGCCATGAAGTGATGGGACAGGATGCCATGATCTTAGTTTTCTGAATGCTGAGTTTTAAGCCAACTTTGTCACTCTCCCCTTTCACTTTCATCAAGAGGCTCTTTAGTTCTTCTTCACTTTCTGCCATAAGGGTGGTGTCATCTGCATATATGAGGTTATTGATACTTCTCCTGGCAATCTTGATTCCAGCTCATGCTTCATCCAGTCCAGCATTTCTCATGATGTACTCTGTATATAAGTTAAATAAGCAGGGTGACAATATACAGCCTTGATGTACTCCTTTCCCAATTTGGAACCAGTCTATTGTTCCATGTCCAGTTCTAACTGTTGATTCTGGACCTGCATACAGATTTCTCAAGAGGCAGGTCAGGTGGTCTGGTATTCCCATCTGTTTAAGAATTTTCCACAGTTTATTGTGATCCACACAGTCAAAGGCTTTGGCATAGTCAATAAAGCAGAAGTAGATGCTTTTCTGGAATTCTCTTGCTTTTTTGATGATCCAGCGGATTTTGGCAATTTGATCTCTGGTTCCTCTGCCTTTTCTAAATCCAGCTTGAACATCTGGAAGTTCACGGTTCACATACTGTTGAAGCCTGGCTTGGAGAATTTTGAGCATTACTTTGCTAGTGTATGAGATGAGTGCAATTGTGCAGTAGTTTGAACATTCTTTAGCATTGCCTTTCTTTGAGGTTTGAATGAAAACTGACCTTTTCCAGTTTTTGAACTAATTAATTAATAGTTAATTAATTAATTAATGACAGATCTACAGAACACTCAGGTAAATACAATTTGGGATCCTTGACAGCCTTCTTTAATAACTGCCAACCCTCCTATTCAAATCTACTCTCCACTTCCTGCCACATCTTCCATACAGAGTCATAACCAAGGCATTGAAGGATTCATTTGGTGACACTGATTTAATAATCCATGCCCTATCTGACTCTGAATGAATCACTTGGATTTCATAAAATTTCCCCATTATATAAGCTATCACTAATAGTCCTGGCTCTTAAAAAAAAAAAAGAAAAACATCTTATTCATAAATTTATTTACCTGAGTAAAATCATCTAATAGGCCCAAAGCCAAAAGAATCCAAAGAAACAGAGTTACTAAGAGGACAGCATTTCTTTGCCTGAGGTTATTACTATCAACTACAACTTCATCCAGATGTCACAAGAACAAATGAGAATATTTGTGGAACATTTTAATGTTAATAAGAAGCATTCAGACACATGAGAAATGAAGCTATTGATTTTCTAACATTACAATGTGCCATTTACATGCTTTTACTAGTAATTATATTAAGGAAGGTCAACTTTTGTGCATTTCTCATAAGTTGAGAAAGCCTAGTTGCTTACAGCATTTACCCAAGAGATTATGACTCAGAGTTTGGGAATATTTAGAAATAGTTCATGTGTGGATGTGAAAGTTGGACTGTGAAGAAAGCTGAGTGCCGAAGAATTAATGCTTTTGAACTGTGGTGTTGGAGAAGACTCTTGAGAGTCCCTTGGACTGCAAGGAGATCCAACCAGTCCATTCTAAAGGAGATCAGTCCTGGGTGTTCTTTGGAAGGACTGATGCTAAAGCTGAAACTCCAATACTTTGGCCACCTCATGCGAAGAGTTGACTCATTGGAAAAGACTCTGATGCTGGGAGGGATTGGGGGCAGGAGGAGAAGGGGATAACAGAGGATGAGATGGCTGGATGGCATCACCGACTCAATGGACAAGAGTTTGGGTGATCTCTGGGAGCTGGTGATGGACAGGGAGGCCTGGCATGCTGCAGTTCATGGGGTCTCAAAGAGTCGGACATGACTGAGCAACTGAACTGAACTGAATTGAACTAGAAATAAATAAACTTAGTAAATTTCAGTTTTTTTACCTTCTTTATTTTCTGGAGACTAACTGTTGTCGTGTGTTATGAAAAGAGCATACATCAGAGAGCAAGAAAGCTCCTTAGAAATCATCTGACCCAACACCCTTATTTGATAGATGACAAAGAAATACCCAGAAAGTCAACATACCAAAGTCATTCAAGCTTTTTAGGGCTTTGCCGGCCTAAAGCCATCTTTCCCTACATTCACTCTAGGGATTGTCTTTGTCATGTCCCTTCCCACGTGCCATTATTCTCTCACTCTCCTCTAACTTCAAAAGGTCAGGCTGAAAACCAGGAAGAGAAAAATGCTAAGATCAAGATCTCATCAAGAAAAAAAAACAAAGAAAACATAATTTTGTCCTGATATTTCCAAATTTAGGGTTTTTGATGAGAAATAGCCACTCTTGTCGAAAGGATGCAAATAAGCATCTGCAAAGAATTCAAGTTAACATAGTCAACATTTTAAAACCTTGGCTAACTTGGTTGCCAGCCCTCTAGAATGCTCAGCAATATGGAATGATACTAAATCCAGTAGTACGTAGACCAAAGCAAAAACTTAGGGGGAAAATGTATTTGGGGAGGAAAAAAGCAGTCCTTAAGTATTCAATAACAAGTGAGCACAGCTGAGAAAATCCAAAGACCAAAAGGCAAGAAACAATACAATGGTATCAGTCCGGGGGTGGGGTGGGGGGTGGGGCGGGGAGGAAGTAATGTTTATAAAATATCAAGACTTTGAAGAATCAAAAGTCAAGAATGTGTGTGCAATCATTCACAAAGAAATATTAAGTGTTTTCTGCTCTTTTTGAGAATATGGAGTATTATAAATGAATTTTTTAAAGGATTTCCATTTGTAAGATAAAAGGAATTCTGAAGCATAAATTCAGTTAACCTAAAACCTGAATTTGTTTTCAGATAGCTGTAGGAATACACCGACAGTCAGACCCACACACAAAAATATATTGAAGAGATAAACTGCAATGGCTACATATTGAACTGCTAGCATGATTTCTAATCATTATATATCCAAGGCCCCAGAAATCCAATTACCTTTAAGAGAAAATACTAGATGAAAGTAACCACGGTAGTTTCTATACATTGAACTGGCCACTTCTCACCTGTTAATACAGGAGAGATAAATTTAAAATAAGCTTTTAAAATGTCAAGTGGTGGGGAAAATGTATCAGCAGAAAGTATAGGCAAGTTCTGATAAAATATGAGCACACTATTGTGGTGTAAATTCTACTTTCTCTTCTATTTCATGCTTCATTTTATTTCTTTCTTGTCCTTCTAAAATCTAGCAACAGAGAATATTAAATTTACAACTAGGTTGTTTCATAACAAAATGGATTTCCTTTTTAATAGAGTAGAAATTAAGTAAGATGTTTAACTCTATATACAGTTTTCTTCATCCCAGGGTGATTAAAATGGGAAAAAAATAGCACAGCAACTGATATTTGAATATGCTTTGTATATTGGAACATTATACTTATATTTTAAATTATATAGAATTGAACCCTAAAAGGACATTATATGCAACAGAGAGAGTACTATATACAGTGTACCCCTGAACAGAACAAGGAATTAGGGGTGCCAACCTAATAGTTGAAAATAGTTGAAAACCTAACCTGTAGTTGAAAATCTGAGCATAATTTATCTATACAACCAGTTGCTCTATATTCATGGTTCCACATCTACAGATTCAACCAACCCCAGACTGAATAGTACTGTAGTATTTAGTTCTAAAAAAAAAAAAATCCATGCATAAGTGGACAGAACAGTTCAAAACTATGATGTTCAAGGGTCAAATGTATGTGTGTATATGTTTGTGTATGTATACACATTTTAAAATACATATATATTTATTAAATTTTAAAAGAAATCATCATCATATGCAAAAAGAAGATATGGAGTATTGAGATTTGCTTATCTTGATCTCTTTTTTAATATGATAAATAGAACCATATAAATCTGAACAGAAAAAGCTAAAATCTAGTGGTTCAGCAGGTAAAGAATCAGCCTGCAACACAGGAGATGCAGGAGAGGAGGGTTCGATCCCTGGGTCAGGAAGATCCCCTAGAGGAGGAAATGGCAACCCACTCCGGTATTCTTGCCTGAAAAATCCAATGATAGAGGAGCCTGGTGGGCTACAGTCCATGGAGTCACAAAGAGTCTGGCAGAACTGAGCACATGGCATCATACTCTGGGACAAACATCACCAGTAGTTAGTTGGTTGGTTTTATAAACAGCAAGTAATTCAAAAGGCAAGAGAGTTCAGAAAAACATCTATTTCTGCTTTATTGACTATGCCAGGGCCTTTGACTGTGTGGATCACAATCAACTGTGGAAAATTCTGAAAGAGATGGGAATACCAGACCACCTGATCTGCCTCTTGAGAAATTTGTATGCAGGTCAGGAAGCAACAGTTAGAACTGGACATGGAACAACAGATTGGTTCCAATAGGAAAAGGAGTACGTCAAGGCTGTATATTGTCACCCTGTTTATTTAACTTCTATGCAGAGTACATCATGAGAAACGCTGGACTGGAAGAAACAAGCTGGAATCAAGATTGCCGGGAGAAATATCAATAACCTCAGATACTGCAGATGACACCACTCTTATGGCAGAAAGTGAAGAGGAACTCAAAAGCCTCTTGATGAAAGTGAAATAGGAGAGTGAACAAGTTGGCTTAAAGCTCAAAATTCAGAAAACGAAGATCATGGCATCCGGTCCCATCACTTCATAGGAAATAGATGGGGAAATAGTGGAAACGGTGTCAGACTTTATTTTTCTGGGCTCCAAAACCACTGCAGATGATGACTGCAGCCATGAAATTAAAAGACACTTACTCCTTGGGAGAAGAGTTATGACCAACCTAGACAGCATATTCAAAAGCAGAGACATTACTTTGCCAACAAGGTCCATCTAGTCAAGGCTATGGTTTTTCCAGTAGTCATGTATGGTTGCGAGAGTTGGACTGTGAAGAAAGCTGAGTGCTGAAGAATTGATGCTTTTGAACTGTGGTGTTGGAGAAGACTCTTGAGAGTCCCTTGGACTGCAAGGAGATCCAACCAGTCCATTCTGAAGGAGATCAGCCCTGGGATTTCTTTGGAAGGAATGATGCTAAAGCAAACTCCAGTACTTTGGCCACCTAATGCGAAGAGTAGACTCATTGGAAAAGACTCTGATGCTGGGAGGGATTGGGGGCAGGAGGAGAAGGGGACGACAGAGGATGAGATGGCTGGATGGCATCACTGACTTGATGGACGTGAGTCTCAGTGAACTCCAGGAGTTGGTGATGGACAGGGAGGGCTGGCGTGCTGCGATTCATGGGGTTGCAAAGAGTTGGACACAACTGAGTGACTGAACTGAACTGAACTGAACTAATCTGATAATTGCAGACTGGTTTCCAGATTTCCTGTGTTTTATGTTAACAAAGTTGTACCATAACCAGAGTGTCCTGCCACAATTCAAGATGCAAACAAAGATCCATGATACATCCCCCAAACAGGATGCTTGCACCCTTTCCTCAACATTCAAGCAATAAGCAGGAGTTCAGAGATCCAGTTGATCTCCTCCAGCTCTAACTCTCTCCCTGTTAGCTGAGATCCCTCATGCTTAAAAGTCTCCTTCTCAGCTTTGACCTTTCTTAGTGCACAGACTGCTGTAGAGAGAGGCAAGTGCAAATCTGTCCAAAGCACAGAATTTAGCAGCAGTTAATCCTCAGGTGTTTATTTGTTCTATAGAAGGGCTCCTAAGTAAGCAGGCCCAAATCTTTGATATCTTTCAATCCCTTCTTGCCTTCCAGATTTGGGCTAAGATAGACCACGACCTGTAGCTCAGATGGTAAAGAATCTGCCTTCAATGAAGGAGAAGTGGGTTCAGTCCCTGGATCGGGAAGATCCACTGGACAAGGGAATGGCAACCTACTCCAGTATTCTTGTTGCAGAATCCCATGGACAGAGGAGCCTAGACAGAGGACTACAGTCTGTGAGCTCACAAAGAATCGGACACAACTGAACAACTAACAGTACACTATGCTACTACTAGACCAAGACCACTGCTATCAGTGTGATCAAGTTCCCCTGGCAGAAGACACATTGTATTAATTTCCTTCTTGTTGTTGTTCAGTTGCTAAGCCATGTCCAACTCTTTGACACCCCCTGAACTATAGCATGCCAGGCTTCCCTGCCCTTCACCACCTCCAGAGTCTGCTGTTTGGAACATGAGTCCCAAACTCATGTCCATTGAGTCAATGATGTCATCCAACCACCTCATTCAGTGGCGTCCCCTTCTCCTCCACCTTCAAACTTTACCAGCATCAGGGCCTTTTCCAATGAGTCGGCTATTCACATCAGGTGGCCAAAGTATGGAGCTTCAGCTTCAGCGTCAGTCCTTACAATGAATATTCAGGGTTGATATCATTTATGATTGACTGGTTTGATCTCCTTGCTGTCTAAGGAACCCTCAAGAGTTTTATCCAGCACCACAGTTCAAAAGCAGCAATTTTTTGGCGCTCAGCCTTCCTTATGGTCCAACTCTCACATTTGTACACGACTACTGAAAAAATCATAGCTTTGACTATATGGATCTTTGTTGCCAAAGTGATGTCTCTGCTTTTTAATATGCTGTGTAAGTTTTTCATAGCTTTTCTTCCAAGGAGCAAGTGTCTTTTAATTTCATAGCTGCAGTCATCATCCACAGTGATTATGGGCCCCAGGAAGATAAAATCTGCCACTGTTTCCACTTCTTCCCTGTTTGCCATGAAGTGATTATTTTCCCAGGGCTGCTGTAACAAATCACCACAAACTGGATGGCTTAAAACAGGAAAAATGTATTCTTTCACAGGTCTTCAGGCTGGAAGTCTGGAATCTAAGTGTTGGAAAGGCCATCCTCTCTCTCTGAAGGCTTTAAGAGAAAACCTATTCCATCCTTTTTTCTTAGCTTCCGGTGTTGCTGGCAGTCCTTGGTATTCTTTGATTGATAGATGCATCATTCTAATTTCTGCTTCTATTATCACATGGTCTTATCTCTGTGTATCTGTGTCTCTCTTCATCTTATTAGGACAGCAGTTAAACTGGATTGGGGCTCACCATAATCCAATATAACCTCGTTCCATTTTAATTACATCTGCAAAGATCCTATTTCTAAATAAGATTACATTCCCTGACCCTAGGGTTAGGACTTCAATCCGTCTTTTGGGGGACACAATTGAAACCTTAGTCACCATTCATGGTTGTGCATGTGTGCTCAGTCACTCAGTCACGTCCAGATCTTTGCTACCCTATGGACTATAGTCCACCAGGCTCCTGTGTCCATGGGTTTCTCCAGGCAAGAATACTGGAGTGGATTGCCACGCCCTGCTCCAGGGGATCTTCCCAACCCAAGGATCAAACCCATGTCTCTTCAGTTCAGCTGCTCAGTCGTGTCCGACACTTTGTGACCCCATGGACTGCAGCACACCAGGTTTCCCTGTCCATCACCAACTCCCAGAGCTTGCTCAAACTCACGTCCATCGAGTTGGTGATGTCATTCAACCATCTCATCCTCTGTCATCCCCTTCTCCTCCTGCCTTCAGTCTTTCCCAGCATCAAGGTCTTTTCCAATGAGTCAGTCCTCTGCATCAGTGGCCAAAGTATTGGAGCTTCAGCTCCAGCATCAGTCCTTCCTATGAATATTCAGGACTGATTTCCTTTACGATCAACTGGTTTGATCTCCTTGCAGTCCAAGGGTCTGTTATGTCTCCTGAATTGGCAGGCAGATTCTTTAACACTAGCACCACCTGGGAAGCCCCATTTATGGTTGAAATGCCTCAAAACCATGGTTTGAAGGGCCATAGGCCTTGGTTCACCCCAGTCACGCTCTCCCTAAAGTCTGGTCAAGACAGCAGTGGCAGAGACTGTTTCTCATTATCACCATGCTCCAGAAATTCTAAACAATGTCAACAGCAGACACACAGAAAAGTGTTATCAAATTTGTGTTTTTATAAGATAATTCTGGCTGCAGCACTAAGAATAGATTGGAGAGGAGCAAAAATGAAAATGTATAGAACAATAAGACTATTTTTATAATCTAAATGGAAAGTTGAGACTTGGATTAAGCTGATAGTAGAAGAGACAGAAGGAAGTGTATATGCCTGAGAGCTAGAAGATATATTTGGAATCTATATTTGGAGCAAAACTGATAGGATTCACTTATGGAGTGGATGGATAAGAGGAGAAATTAGGATATCCCAGATTTCTTGCTTAATCAGTTAGTGATTGGTTGTATCGCTCATTGTGATGGGGAGAAAACTTGTTTAGTGAGGAAAATCCTTATATCAAGCTTCAAAGGCAATCTCACGAGAAAAAGTACAAAAATACAGATGAAATGTAAAGCATTACCCTAGTTTCAAAAAAAAAATCATATAGAAAAAAACAAGATAAGGTCTAATTCAGATTGTCATTTTATATACTAGGAAGCTGAGACCCTGAAGAGAAAGATGATCTGCTCAATGAGTTAGAGCGTGGATCAGAAGTTATCTATCTCCTAGGTCAGACTTTTTGGGTCTAGCAATCCAAATATTTCACCTGGTTTTTTGTTTTTCATCATAATCCTTTTTCTTTATGCCTTTTTCTGTGTGGGGGCCATGTCTGCTACAGAGCCTGTGAAACTCACTTGTTCCTAAAGGCACAGACAGTGATAACAAGAAAGTTTTTCTTATCTTCAGATATTTTAGACCAGCCATATCCCATTCTTGTGAGGCATATGGCAACCAGGCAATTTTCATCTATTAAGCATTATTTTCTAAAGCCAATATCTTGGAAACCATTTTAGAAGTCTTCTGAAGCCAATATAATATTGTAAAGTAATTAGCCTCCAATTAAAATAAATAAATTTATATTAAAAAAAGAAGTGTAGATATTCAAACAATTTAGTCATACAAACATTTATTCAGTATCTACTGTTCTGTAAGCTGTGAATGAGTAAAAAAGATGACCTTTGTTCCTTCGCACCTACAAGTTTTAAATTTGGTTGGAGAGCTTAAGATACAGAGGTAACAACTGGTTATGTGGCAGTGCTTGTCAGTATAAGATTTGGCATCAAAATAGGTAGCCAGCACAATGAGGGCCATGACATTTCAGAAAAGGTGGTCATCCATGTGGGTGAGAGAAATTAAAGATTGTGAGGCTAGAGATGGAAATCAAAGAACAGTTTGACTTTGAAAGGGAGAGAAGGAGAACAAATCTAAATATTAATTGAGAGAAACTAATCCAGCTCATGACCTGGCGAAGCCCAAAAATGGGTCAGGAGTTTTAATGAAGAGCAATAGTGTTGATGAGTGGATTCAATGGAGGCAGACTAGCTAATCTGAGACTAACTAATCACTATACTTGTACTTATAACAAACCTATGAGAAGGTATTATTCTACCTCCAGTTTGTAGATAAGAAAACTGAGGCATTGAGTGGTTATGTAACTTATTTCAGGCACACAGCCAGCACATGTTAGTGCTAGGTTTCAAGCCCATAGAGTCTCGTTATAGAGCCTGTGGTCTTAACCACTACAGCCTGTGGTCTCTCATATGAGTGCTAGTGGTTTATAACAGTCTAAGGGAGGGGCATCAAAATGGACCTGATGAAGTGTGGAAATAGTGACTAGGGACACAAATAAATGAGTACCAACAAGTCACTGCAGAGACAGGGTCAGATTGCAAAGACAGAAAGGCAGTTAGGTGCCAGCTTCCAAACAGTAAGGACAAGGATAAACATTAAGAACAGGTTCTGGAAAAATTTACCTAATGGTTATGAAATGAGGTGGGATGAAAAGAAAAAAGAATGTACAGTAAGCACAGCCAAAGATAAGCTTCCCTGAGGTGGATGCCTGGCTGAAAACTGGTCTGGCTGCCCCTGATTTCACTACTCATGTGAAGAGTCATGTCAGCCTCTAAAAGGAAAATAAATGGAACACAATTTGATAGTGGAAACTAGCATGAAGTGCTCAAAGCACACCCTGAACCTCACCTTCCTATTTCCTTCATGAGGTAAAGGCCCAGTATTAAAAAGTATGAAGAAACAAGGCCATTTAGATATGTCAGACTGTAAAACACTGATATTCAGGGGAAGTGGCTGAAATTTAACCTTAGAGGTAATACGGAGCCCCGGAAGGTTCTCCAGGTGGGAAGTAAGGGGACACAACCGGCGTATCAAGTATCCTTGCTAGAGTATAGTTTGCAGGTTGGATTGAAGGGAAAAAAGAAAGATGATAAGTCGAAAATTTAAATGCAGCCAAGGCAAGAAGGCATGTAACTTCGTATCAACAGGATTCAAAAAAGCAGTTTAAACAATGATGGAAATATGAGGTTCCACAAGAAAGCCAGACTTTCAGAGATGACTTCCAGCAACCTTTGGACAGCTTCTTCCTGCAATGCTAATGGTTTAGAAAGGTATTTCTGCAGCACATTCAACAATATACTGAATAGATAAGTTCCTCTGAACAGAGGTGAACTGTGTGATTTTAGGTAAATTCATAGTTTCCCTTGAAAACATTCTTTCATCCCTGATAAATACAGTTTTAAACAACAGCCCACATGATTCATGTGGTTGTAACACACCAACAAGATTTTCATTTTAAGAGACCCATGAATCAACTGTCTTTGTCTAAGAATTAGGGCAGGCAATTTGCAAGGATCAGTATAACAGATAATAGATATACACCCGTAGCAAGAACAGTGATACTGAAAATAAACCATTTCTACTCTGCTATTTAAAAAAATCTTTTCTTTCATAATATTTTTGAATACTCTAAATCTTTATAAACAGATTGTCAGCTACATTATTGGTCTTTGGTCTTTTTAATTTCTTAACCACTATTTTCAGGGATTTTTTTAAGCATTTAAAATGAAAGCCTAAAAGTACCTTTTAAAAATCTTATAATCTCATGATTCATGTTGTCAGTTTCTTCATCAGTAAAGTAAGAAACTTGAATTGTACATTCTCACAGGAACCGAATATATATGATTCAGTTTGGTTCAGTTCAGTCACTCAGTTGGATCTTACTCTTTGCCACCCCATGGACTGCAGCACACCAGGCTTCCCTGTCCATCACCAACTCCTGGAGCTTACTCAAACTCAGTCTATCCAGTTGGTGATGCCATCCAACCATCTCATCCTCTGTTGTCCCCTTCTCCTCCCACCTTCAATCTTTCCCAGCATCAGGGTCTTTTCCAATGAGTCAGCTCTTTGCATCAGGTGGCCAAAGTATTGGAGTTTCAGCTTCAGCATCAGTCCTTCCAATGAATATTCAGGACTGATTTCCCTTAGGATTGACTGGTGGGATTTCCTAGCAGTCCAAGGGACTCTCAAGATTCTTTTCCAACACGACAGTTCAAAAACATCAGTTCCTCAGCACTCAGCTTTCTTTATAGTCTAACTCTCACATCCTTACATGACTACTGTAAAAACCGTATAGCTTTGACTAGATGGACCTTTGTTGGCAAAGTAATGTCTGTGCTTTTTAATGAGCTGTGTAGGTTGGATGCCATGATCTTAGTTTTTTGAATGCTGAGTTTTAAGCCAGCTTTTTCCTCTCCATTTCACTTTCATCAAGAGGCACTTTAGTTCCTCTTTCTGCCATAAGGGTGGTGTCATCTGCATATCTGAGGTTATTGATATTTCTCCTGGCATTCTTGATTTCAGCTTGTGCTTCAGCCAGCCAGGCATTTTGCATGATGTACTCCGCATAAGTTAAGTAAGCAGGGTAACAATATGCGGCCTTGACATGCTCCTTTCCCAATTTGGAACCAGTCCATTGTTCCATGTCCAGGTCTAACTGCTGCTTCCTGACCTCCATACAGATATCTCAGGAGGCAGGTGAGATGGTCTGGCATTCTCACGTCTTTAAGAATTTCCACAGTTTATTGTGATCCACACCATCAAAGGCTTTAGTGTAGTCAATAAAGCAGATGTTTTTCTGGAATTCTCTTGCTTTCTCAATGATCCAACATATGTTGGCAATTTGATCTCTGGTTCCTCTGCCCTTTCTAAAACCAGTTTGAATATCTGGAAGTTCTCGATTCATGTACTGCTGAAGCCTAGCTTACAGAATGTTGAGCATGACTTTGCCAAGCGTGTGAGATAAGTGCAATTGTGCAGTGTTTCGAACATTCTTTGGCATTGCCTTTCTTTAGAATTGGAATGAAAACTGGCCTTTTCTAGTCCTGTGGCCACTGCTGAGTTTTCCAAATTTGCTGGCATATTGAGTGCAGCACTTTCACAGCATCATCTTTCAGGATTTGAAATAGTTCAGCTGGAATTCCATCACCTCCACTAGCTTTGTTCATAGAAATGCTTCCTAAGGCCCGCTTGACCTCACACTCCAGGATGTTTGGCTCTAGGTGAGTGATCACACCACCATGGTTATCTGGGTCATGAAGATCTTTTTTGTACAGTTCTTCTGTGTATTTTTGCCATCCCTTCTTAATATCTTCTGCTTCTGTTAGGTCCATACCTTTTCTGTCCTTTATGGTGCCCATGTTTGTATGAAATATTCCCTTGGTATCTCTAATTTTCTTGAAGAGATTTCTAATCTTAATGTTTGTATAAATATTTTTCTGTCAATATTCTTCAAAATGTCTGAACTCTCTATACTTTTCAAAATAATATACAAACTCTATATTAAACTTAGGGCTTCATTGATAGCTCAGTTGGTAAAGAATCTGCCTGCAATTCAGGAGACCTTGGTTCAATTCCTGGGTCAGGAAGATCCACTGGAAAAGGGATAGGCTACCTACTCCAATATTCTTGGGCTTCCCATGTGGGTCAGCTGGCAAAGTATCCACTTGCAATGGGTGAGACCTGTGCTTGATCCCTGTGTTGGGAAGATCCTCTGAAGAAGGGAAAGGCCACCCTCCTCAGTATTCTGGCCTGGAGAATTCCATGTACTGTATAGTCCATGAAGTCCCAAAGAGTCAGACACGACTGAGCAACTTTCACATCAGTTAAGTTCAGTCGCTCAGTCGTGACCGACTCTTTGTGACTCCATGAATCACAGCACGCCAGGCCTCCCTGTCCATCACCAACTCCCAGAGTTCACTCAGACTCACGTCCATTGAGTCAGTGATGCCATCCAGCCATCCTCTGTCATCCCCTTTTCCTCCTGCCCCCAACCCCTCTCAGAATCAGAGTCTTTTCCAATGAGTCAACTCTTCACATGAGGGGGCCAAAGTACTGGAGTTTGCTTTAGCATCATTCCTTCCAAAGAAATCCCAGGGCTGATCTCCTTCAGAATGGACTGGTTGGATCTCCTTGCAGTCCAAGGGACTCTCAAGAGTCTTCTCCAACACCACAGTTCAAAAGCATCAATTCTTTGGTGCTCAGCCTTCTTCACAGTCCAACTCTCACATCCATACATGACCACAGGAAAAACCATAGCCTTGACTAGACGAACCTTTGTTGGCAAAGTAATGTCTCTGCTTTTGAATATGCTATCTAGGTTGGTCATAACTTTCCTTCCAAGGAGTAAGCGTCTTTTAATTTCATGGCTGCAGTCACCATCTGCAGTGAGTTTGGAGCCCAAAAAAATAAGGTCTGACACTGTTTCCACTGTTTCCCCATCTATTTCCCATGAAGTGATGGGACCAGATGTCATGATCTTCATTTTCTGAATGTTGAGAGTTAAGCCAACTTTTTCACTCTCCATTTTCACTTTCATCAAGAGGCTTTTGAGTTCCTCTTGACTTTCTGCCATAAGGGTGGTGTCATCTGCACATCTGAGGTTATTGATATTTCTCCTGGCAATCTTGATTCCAGCTTGTGTTTCTTCCAGTCCAGCGTTTCTCATGATGTACTCTGCATAGAAGTTAAATAAGCAGGGTGACAATATACAGCCTTGACGTACTCCTTTTCCTATTGGAACCAGTCTGTTGTTCCATGTCCACTTCTAACTGTTGCTTCCTGATCTGCATACAAATTTCTCAAGAGGCAGATCAGGTGGTCTGGTATTCCCATCTGTTTCAGAAGTTTCCACAGTTTATTGTGATCCACACAGTCAAAGGCTTTGGCATAGTCAATAAAGCAGAAGTAGATGTTTTTCTGGAACTCTCTTGCTTTTTCCATGATCTAGCGGATGTTGGCAATTTGATCTGTGGTTTCTCTGCCTTTTCTAAAACCAGCTTGAACATCAGGAAGTTCACAGTTCACATATTGCTGAAGCCTGGCTTGGAGAATTTTGAGCATTACTTTACTAGCATGTGAGATGAGTGCAACTGTGTGGTAGTTTGAGCATTCATTGGCATTGCCTTTCTTTGGGATTGGAATGAAAACTGACCTTTTCCAGTCCTGTGGCCACTGCTGAGTTTTCCAAATTTGCTGGCATATTGAGTGCAGCTGTGGATGTGACTGGTGATAGAAGCAAGGTCTGATGCTGTAAAGACCAATATTGCATAGGAACCTGGAATGTCAGGTCCATGAATCAAGGCAAACTGGAAGTGGTCAAACAAGAGATGGCAACAGTGAATGTCGACATTCTAGGAATCAGCGAACTGAAATGGACTGGTATGGGTGAATTTAATTCAGATGACCATTATATCTACTATTGCGGGTAGGAATCCCTCAAAAGAAATGAGGTAGCCATCATGGTCAACAAAAGAGTCTGAAATGCAGTACTTGGATGCGATCTCAAAAATGACAGAATGATCTCTGTTCGTTTCCAAGGCAAACCATTCAATATCACAGTAATCCAAGCCTATGCCCCAACCAGTAACGCTGAAGAAGCTGAAGTTGAATGGTTCTATGAAAACTTACAAGACCTTTTAGAACTAACACCCCAAAAAGATGTCCTTTTCATTATAGGGGACTGGAATGCAAAATAAGAAGTCAAGAAACACTTGGAGTAACAGGCAAATTTGGCCTTGGAATACGGAATGAAGCAGGGCAAAGACTAATAGAGTTTTGCCAAGAAAATGCTCTGGTCATAACAAACACCCTCTTCCAACAACTTTCACATATTAAACATAAATTTTAAAAATTATATATTCCATATCTATATTAGTTATTACTCAATTGGACATAGTTTCTTAAAGGATGCAATCTTTTAATTAATTGCTTACAAGTTCTTGGTTATATGAGTGAAGAATTTTTTCAGAATGCTCATATATATAACAAATTAAATTATATCAAAGAGCTTCCTTTGGTGGAGTTCTTTTATAATGTCTGCTCAGCACCTTCCTCCACATTCCCTCCACCTTTCCTGTGAACTGATATTGGTCCATATGATCAAAAGAATGGATCTTAATGTCATATTTCCAGGTCATGGCCTTATGCCATGACCACAGTTCATTAGGTCAAGGAAGGCCTTTGACTCTGGGATTTGGAATTTGAAAAGAAAGGAAAAGAGTGACCACAGTCTCTTTCAGGTAGCTGGAAAAGGAACCTAAAATATTTGTAGTTAGTTAGTTAGTTCAGTTGCTCAGTAGTGTCCAACTCTGTGACCCCATGTTGCAGCACGCCAGGCCTCCCTGTCCATCACCAACTCCCGGAGTTCACTCAGACTCACATCCATCGAGTAAGTGATGCCATCCAGCCATCTCATCCTCTGTTGTCCCTTTCTTCTCCTGCCCCCAATCCCTCCCAGCATCAGAGTCTTTTCCAATGAGTCAACTCTTCACATGAGGTGGCCAACGTACTGGAGTTTCAGCTTTAGCATCATTTCTTCCAAAGAACACCCAGGGCTGATCTCCTTTAGAATGGACTGGTTGGATCTCCTTGCAGTCCAAGGGACCCTCAAGAGTCTTCTCCAAAACCACAGTTCAAAAGCATCAATTCTTTGGTGCTCAGCCTTCTTCACAATCCAACTCTCACATCTATACATGACTACTGGGAAAACCATAGCTTTGACTGGATAGACATTTGTTGTCAAAGTAATGTCTCTGCTTTTGAATATGCTATCTAGGTTGGTCATAACTTTCCTTCCAAGGAGTAAGCATCTTTTAATTTCATGGCTGCAATCACCATCTGCAGTGATTTTGGAGCCCCAAAAAATAAAGTCTCACACTGTTTCCTCATCTATTTCCCATGAAGTGATGGGACCAGATGCCATGATCTTCGTTTTCTGAATGTTGAGCTTTAAGCCAACTTGTTCACTCTCCTATTTCACTTTCATCAAGAGTCTTTTTAGTTCCTCTTCACTTTCTGCCATAAGGGTGGTGTCATTGGCATATCTGAGGTTATGATATTTTTCCCAGCAATCTTGATTCCAGCTTGTGTTTCTTCCAGTCCAGCGTTTCTCATGATGTACTCTGCATAGAAGTTAAATAAGCAGGGTGACAATATACAGCCTTGACGTACTCCTTTTCCTATTGGAACCAGCCTGTTGTTCCATGTCCAGTTCTAACTGTTGCTTCCTGACCTGCATATAAGTTTCTCAAGAGGCAGGTCAGGTGGTCTGGTATTCTCATCTCTTTAAGAATTTTCCACAGTTGGTTGTGATCCACACAGTCAAAGGCTTTGGCATAGTCAATAAAGCAGAAATAGATGTTTTTCTGGAACTCTCTTGCTTTTTCCAAGATCCAACAGATGTTGGCAATTTGATCTCTGGTTCCTCTGCCTTTCCTAAAACCAGCTTGAATATCAGGAAGTTCACGGTTCACGTATTGCTGAAGCCTGGCTTGGAGAATTTTGAGCATTAATTTACTAGCGTGTGAAATGAGTGCAATTGTATGGTAGTTTAAGCGTTCTTTGGTATTGCTTTTCTTTGGGATTAGAGTGAAAACTGACTTTTTCCAGTCCTGTGGCCACTACTGTTTTCCAAATTTGCTGGCATATTGAGTGCAGCACTTTCACAGCATCATCTTTCAGGATTTGAAATACATCAGCTGGAATTCCATCTCCTCCACTAGCTTTGTTCGTAGTGATGCTTTTTAAGGCCCACTTGACTTCACATTCCAGGATGTCTGGCTCTAGATGAGTGATCACACCATCATGATTATCTTGGTCATGAAGATCTTTTTTTGTACAGTTCTGTGTATTCTTGCCACCTCTTCTTAATATCTTCTGCTTCTAATAGGTCCATACCATTTCTGTCCTTTATCAAGCTCATCTTTGCAGGAAATGTTCTCTTGGTATCTCTGATTTTCTTGAAGAGATCTCTAGTCTTTCCCATTCTGTTGTTTTCCTCAATTTCTTTGCATTAATCACTGAGGAAGGCTTTCTTATCTCTTCTTCCTATTCTTTGGAACTCTGCATTCAGATGCTTATATCTTTCCTTTTCTCCTTTGCTTTTCGCTTCTCTTCTTTTCACAGCTATTTGGGCCTCCCCAGTCAGCTATTTTGCTTTTTTGCATTTCTTTTCCATGGGGATGGTCTTGATCACTGTCTCCTGTACAGTGTCACGAACCTCATTCCATAGTTCATCAGGCACTCTATCTATTAGATCTAGTCCCTTAAATCTATTTCTCACTTCCACTGTATAATCATAAGGGATTTTATTTAGGTCATACCTGAATGGTTTAGTGGTTTTCCCTACTTTCTTCAATTTAAATCTGAATTTGGCAATAAGGAGTTCATGATCTGAGCCACAGTCAGCTTCTGGTCTTGTTTTTGCTGACTGTATAGAGCTTCTCCATCTTTGGCTGCAAAGAATACAATCAGTCTGATTTTGGTGTTGACCATCTGGTGATGTCCATGTGTAGAATCTTCTCTTGTGTTGTTGGAAGAAGGTGTTTGCTATGACCAGTGCATTCTCTTGGCAAAACTCTATTAGCTTTTGCCCTGCTTCATTCCGTATTCCAAGGCCAAATTTGCCTGTTACCCCAGGTGTTTCTTGACTTCCTACTTTTGCATTCCAGTCCCCTATAATGAAAAGGACATCTTTTTGGGGTGTTAGTTCTAAAAGGTCTTGTAAGTCTTCATAGAACCATTCAACTTCAGCTTCTTCAGCGTTACTGGTTGGGGCATAGGCTTGGATTACTGTGATATTGAATGGTTTGCCTTGGAAACGAACAGAGATCATTCTGTCATTTTTGAGATCGCATCCAAGTACTGCATTTCAGACTCTTTTGTTGACCATGATGGCTACTCGAATTTCTTCTAATGGATTCCTGCCCGCAGTAGTAGATATAATGGTCATCTAAGTTAAATTCACCCATTCCAGTCCATTTTAGTTCACTGATTCCTAGAATGTCGATGTTCACTCTTGCCATCTCCTGTTTGACCACTTCCAGTTTGCCTTGATTCATGGACCTGACATTCCAAGTTCCTATGCAATATTGCTCTTTACAGAATAGGACCTTGCTTCTATCATCAGTCACATCCACAGCTGGGTATTGTTTTTGCTTTGGCTCCATCCCTTCATTCTTTCTGGAGTTATTTCTCCACTGATCTCCATTAGCATATTGGGCACCTACTGACCTGGGGAGTTCCTCTTTCAGTATCCTGTCATTTTGCCTTTTCACACTGTTCATGGGGTTCTCAAGGCAAGAATACTGAAGTGGTTTGCCATTCCGGTCTCCAGTGGACCACACTGTAACTTTCAACAATTGGATTTTTCCATATGTGCACAGGAAAGTAGATAAAGCTAGTCCACAGGGAAACAGAGAGAGAGAGAGAGAGAAAAAAAAAAACAAACCTGAAATCAGACACATAGAGGAGCAGAAGCATCTGAGTCTCTGGTCCTGTTTCTTTCTGAGGTCTTGATGTTTCTTTTAGATTCTGTATCCTTATCATAAATTCTTATTGTTTGCATTTGTACTCAAGCATCTATAAGACATTAAGAAACATTTATAATCTCCTTCAAATGGATCTCTTATCTGAGTTTGTCTCTCTAGAACAAGAACTCTCCCATGGATGGTATCTTCTCAGATTCATCTTATTTCCTATGTGTACTCAAATTACAACTCTGGTGGTCTGTGGGGGACATCTCTGGTAGAATCTGTTCAGGAGAAAATAAAGAGAGGAAGCAGAAGTCTTTGCTTAAGGGAGCAGCTCACACTCCAATGGATTGCGAGGCTATGAGCAATGTTCCTCTTTCAATTAATCTCTCAACCTTTGGAGGAAGGTTATTTCTTTGAAATAACTCTCACACAGAATAAAAGTAAATCATTCTATTCTGGCTGCCTAAAGGTCCTTCTAGAGCTAGGGATCTCTCTCGTGTTCCTCAAGATCTTTCAGACTGTTTCAAGTTACACATTATGAGCTGTGTTAGTTCTCTTCATACGTACACTTCACAACAAGGCACTCAACTTCTGACAGGCAAAGCAAGAAGAGGGACCCTTGATCTGGTCCTAGCAGTTATCTCATAAGCATCTTACCTCCAAGGCAAGGGAAGAATCAGGCCTTAGAATATAGCTTCCTCTTACAAAACACAACACTCCTTTTCCACCACACCCCTACCTCAACTCCAACATGTATGTAGATTAAAGGAGGAGCCAGTTTTTCACAGTAATAGGATCCTCTATGCCAAGTAGCCCAAGCCCAGATTGGTAGACTAACTCTCACTTAGGAATTCAGACCCATAAGGTCCTTAAAAATAGCTTTCTTTACCTTTTCCTTCTTCGGCATTCCTCAGACAGTGAGAAAATTTAGTCTCATCAGCAATCTCTAACAAGACTACATTTGCATTTTGTCATTCTGAAAATTAATCTGAATCTGTCTGAGGAAATTAAAATACATTACAGTGCTCTTATTCAAGTATCATCATAGTCTTCATTGCAAAATCAGCAAGGCTCTTGAGAGCCTGTCTCATTCCACTTCACCAATTCCTTTCAGGACATAGCTAAAGCCTCAAGATGACATGGCTTTAACTCAGGTAGAGCAGAAGCAAAATATCTGCTTCTGTTAGAAGACAAGGTACTGTAAGCCAGTCTTCTCACAAAAGATGACTAAGAAAGCTGAGTGAAATTTTAAGAGACAAAACTCTTGGTAGCATTGAAGGGCCAGCAGAATACTGATGAATTACCAATCCCAGAAACAGAGGGATGGGAATCCAGACAAGTAAGCTTGGTACTATGACCTCCTTCTTTTAAATTGGAGGCTTTTGCCAATTGGAGAGATGTGGTCAAGAGGCTGAACTATACTTTTGGTATCTTCACAGAACTAGGAAGATAAAAACCAGTGTCCAAAGCAGGAAAAGATGGACGTCCATAAACTACAGAGCAGCCACCCATAGATGTAAGTATAAGTCAGAAGTAAACTATTTCTTTTATGAAATACAGACAAGCAGAGTGGCCCAGAAAATACCAAATCTAGAACTTAGATTACCCAGTGGCTCAGCAGTAAAGAATCCACCTGCAATGCAGGGGCTGCAGGAGTCATGGCTTCAATCCCTGGGTCAGGAAGATCCCCTGGAGAAGGACATGGCAAACCACTCCAGTATTCTTGCCTGGAGAATCCCATGGACAGAGGAGCCTGGCAGGCTGCAGTCCATGAGACTGCAAAGAGTTGGACTGACTGAAGCGACTTAGCACCCACTGAATTATTAGTGTCCCCAGCATTTCATTAGATTAATTAAATACCTTCTTTGGTGGACAAAACGTCCCTCCAGTTTTCAAATAATTCGTGCTCTTTGTGTTTATAAAATTATTAGGAAAAAAAAAATGTCTAGCAAACAACCAAAGTATCCAATGAATGTGGAGACTAGATACTATGAATGTAAACCATGGGCAACAAAAACTGATTCTAGAGGCTCCAGATGTTATAATTTTTAAATAAAGATAAAAACAACTATGATTACTATGTTCAAGGAGATAAACATCAACCTTAAAAACTCTGACAGAAAATAGGAAATTTGGCAAATTAGACATCCTAGACCTGAAAATTTCAATAATTAAAATCAAGAATTCAATAAATAGGCTTAATAGTACACCACTACTGCTAAGTCGCTTCAGTCATGTCCGACTCTGCACGACCCCATAAATAGCAGCCCACCAGGCTCCCCGTCTCTGGGATTCTCCAGGCAAGAACACTGGAGTGGGTTGCCATTTCCTTCTCCAATGCATGAAAGTGAAAAGTGAAAGGGAAGTCGCTCAGTCGTGTCTGACTCTTAGCGAGTCTGCATGGACTGCAGCCTACCAGGCTCCTCATCCATGCGATTTTCCAGGCAAGAGTACTGGAGTGGGCTGCCATTGCCTTTTCTAAATAGTACACTAGACATAGTAGAAAAAATGCTTAGTGAGCTGGAAGATAGGTCATAAGAAATTATCCAGAACAAAACACAAAGACATAAAGATGAGCAATAAATGAAGGAAGTAAAATATATAGAAAGTACATTAAGAAACTCTTACATACACTTCATTAGAATCTCAGAAGAAAGACAGATAATGGGACAGAGGCATTATTTGAAGAGATAATAGCTGAAGTTATTCTAGAACTTGGATGCAATCTCAAAAATATCAGAATGATCTGTTTGCTTCCAAGGCAAACCATTCAATATCACAGTAATCCAACTGTGTAATCCAATGCCCTGACCAGTATGCTGAAGAAGCTGAAGTTGAATGGTTCTATGAAGACCTACAAGACCTTTTAGAACTAACACCCCAAAAAGATGTCCTTTTCATTATAGGGGACTGGAATGCAAAAGTAGGAAGTCAAGAAACACCTGGGGTAACAGGCAAATTTGGCCTTGGAATACGGAATGAAGCAGGGCAAAGGCTAATAGAGTTTTGCCAAGAGAATGCACTGGTCATAGCAAACACCTTCTTCCAACAACACAAGAGAAGATTCTACACATGGACATCACCAGATAGTCAACACCGAAATCAGACTGATTATACTCTTTGCAGCCAAAGATGAAGAAGCTCTATACAGTCAGCAAAAACAAGACCAGAAGCTGACTGTGGCTCAGATCATGAACTCCTTATTGCAAAATTCAGACTTAAATTGAAGAAAGTAGGGAAAACCACTAGACCATTCAGGTATAACCTAAATCAAATCCCTTATAATTATACAGTGGTAACGATAACCCTGTATATGAGATAGCAAAAGAGACACTGATGTATAGAACAGGCTTATGGACTCTGTGGGAGAGGGAGAGGGTGGGAAGATTTGGGAGAATGGCATTGAAACATGTGAAATGTCATGTATGAAACGAGATGCCAGTCCAGGTTCAATGCACGATGCTGGATGCTTGGGGCTGGTGCACTGGGACGACCCAGAGGGATGGTATGGGGAGGGAGGAGGGAGGAGGGTTCAGGATGGGGAACACATGAGAAATAAAGGAATAAAAAAAAAACAACAACAACAACAACAACAACAAAAAATTATGCAGTGGAAGTGACAAATAGATTTAAGGGATTAGATCTGATAGAGTGCCTGTAGAACTATGAAGGGAGGTTCATGACATTGTACAGGAGGCATTGATCAAGACCATCTCCAAGAAAAAGAAATGCAAAAAGGCAAAATGGTTGTCTGAAGAGGCCTTACAAATAGCTGAGAAAAGAAGAGAGGCTTACAGCAAAAGAGAAAAGGACAGATATATCCATTTGAATACAGAGTTCCAAAGAATAGCAAGGAGAGATAAGAATGCCTTCCTCAGTGATCAATGCAAACAAATAGAAGAAAACAATAGAATGAGGAAGACTAGAGATCTCTTAAAGAAAATTAGAGATACTAAGGGAATATTTCATGCAAAGATGGGCACAATAAAGGAGAGAAACGGTATGGACCTAACAGAATCAGAAGATATTAAGAAAAAGTAGCAAGAATACGCAGAAAAACTGTACAAAAAAGATCTTCATGACCATGATAATCAGGATAGTGTGATCACTCACCTAGAGCCAGACATCCTGAAGTGTGAAGTCAAGTGGGCCTTAGGAAGCATTTCTATGAACAAAGCTAGTGGAGGTGATGGAATTCCAGTTGAGCTATTCAAATCCTAAAAGATGATGCTGTTAAAGTGCTACACTCAATATGCCAGCAAATATGGAAAACTCAGCTGTGGCCACAGGACTGGAAAAGGTCAGTTTTCACTCTAATCCCAAAGAAAGGCAAGGCCAAAGAATGTTCAAACTACTGCACTATTGTACTAGTCTCACATGCAAGCAAGGTGATGTTCAAAATTCTCCAAGCCAGGCTTCAACAGTACATGGACCATGAACTTCCTGATGTTCAAGCTGGATTTAGAAAAGGCAGAGGAACCAGAGATCAAATTGCCAACATCTGCTGGATCATAGAGAAAGCAAGAGAATTCCAGAAAAACATCTACTTCTGCTCTATTGACTACACAAAAGTCTTTGACAGTGTGGATCACAACAAACTGGAAAATTCTTAAAGAGATGGGAATACCAAACCACCTTACCTGCCTCCTGAGAAATCTTTATGCAGGTCAAGAAACAACAATTAGAACTGGGCATGGAACAATGGACTGCTTCCAAACTGGGAAAGGAGTATGTCAAGGCTGTATATTGTCACCATGCTAATTTAACTTCTATGCAGAGTACATCATGCAAAATGCTGGGACGGCTGAAGCACAAGCTAGAATTGAGATTGCCAGGAGAAATATTAATAACCTCAGATATGCAGATGACACCACCCTTATGGCAGAAAGTGAAGAACTAAAGAGTCTCTTGATGAAAGTGAAAGAGGAGAGTGAAAAAGTTGGCTTAAACTCAAC